>NC_079212.1:123939341-124129341 GCF_029633865.1 Lampris incognitus
ACGCTCCTTCCTTCATGTGGTGTTTTGGCTGGCAAGCCATAACAAAAAGAAGTCCATTAATTTTGGTACCCAGCTCTGAATAAAAAACAACATGGTGCCTCAGATTGAGTTCCAGACTGGCACAGTATTGTTACAACAATTAGACTTCAGCTCTCAGGCTCACATTAACTCACTCACTCTCTCTCTCACTCTCTGTCTCTCTTCCTCTCCGGAGAACTACTGTCTGCTGTCTAGATTCACTGTCTGTGGTTTCATAAAGGCACATAAAAAGGGAACAGGGCCCGCATGAATAAAACATCTGAGAAGTGAGGCACTGCTCCAAGATTGCTAGTCACAGTACACCATCTCAGGATGTCTGCATAAAACAGATCTCAGATCAGTGCTTTTGTCTGAAGAAGCCATATGTGTGCAAACATATTCGAGCTACCGCATGTGATGTCAAGGCCAGCACAATATAGTAAAATAATTAACGCTTTACCCTTAAAGATTGTTGTTTTAAAGTTTAATGTACTGACACCATTGGCGACACTGGTACTGCAGTTGCATTGGTGTTTTTCTACTCCAAATCCAGGATCTCCATTTAAAATAAAACAGAGTCACTAATGCTGTTGTTTCAGCACATTTTGCACCGCATAAAACATGGTTGAACCTGAATTTAAGCTTTTGATACTGTAAATGGACTGCATTTATATTTCTAGTCTACCGACCACTCAAAGTGCTTTGTCTCACATTCACCCATTCACACACACATTCATACACTGATGGTGGAGGCTGCCATGCAAGGCGACAACCTACTCATCAGAAGCAGTTAGGGGTCTAGTGTCTTGCTCAAGGACACTTTGACATGTTTTCTGGAGGAGCCGGGGATCGAACCAGTGACCTTTCAATTACTAGACGATCCGCTCCACCTCCTGAGCCATACCACCGCTAGTAGCATCTATAGTATCTGTGAGTTTGTATTGCCATATTGTTCCTACTTCAAATATCCATCACGTTTTTCTGGCTGGTGTGATTATGCGGTATGATTTTTCACATTAGATTTCTACCTGACAGTAACTGTTAAAATGAGGAGCTACAAAAGCGCTCATGATACGGCTGTTGATGGATTAGCTTCTCATAAACATACCCGTGATCGTACCAAAAGGGCATTTCTTTGCAAGTAAATTTTCAGGATTGTAGCTTAAAAGCACATAAAGGGGTGGGGGGCAGGGAAATGAAAACATCTCAATGTTTAGAATACACCTTTATTGGTCTTTGCGAAATGGGTTGGGTCTAAATGCTGGTTTATATACATCCTTGTGTGTGAAAACAGCTTCTGAAACCCATGCATATTTTCCTAGAACACCTCTCCACAGAGATCCCTCTATAAGTGCCGTTTATGGAATCATTTCATGGAATCATTTCAAATTCTAACTTCCTCTGCCAGAATTGGGTGGCTGTCTGGTTTGGAAGTACGTACTGACCAGCTAGGTAAAGCTCGCTACTGTGAAGTATTCTCTGCATGCAGACAGTGGGGGCTTTTTTTTCTGAGTCAAAGAGAACAAGCCTGTGTCAATACCAGGTGAGACAAGGTTTTGATTCATCTTAGAGCAGGACTCGCTGGAATTATCCACGAAATGGCCAGTTTCCAGCACGTTCTGAATCACATCGCTAAGAGCAACTTACAGTGCCGTGAAAAGGAGGACAGTTACAGTGCAAGTCCTGCCTGGCTCCAACACTTGAACCTGGGTGATGGAGGAGGGTGGGTTAGTGATCAGGTGCCATGTTTGAGGTGTTACAAAATCAGTCTGGTCCTCTGCTCTTGAAGAGTTCCCCTTTTACAAGGTACATTAATCAGCCCAAGGCCTGCGGAAAAAGAGATTGAGTGGTCACCTTTGTTAGTCTATTTGTTTATTGGTTTAGAAAGTAGGACGGTAGAGGGAAGTAGGGGACACACGAGAGAGAAATTTACTGGAGGGATTCAGTTGTAGGCCAGCGGGGACTCTGGTGACGCCATACATGATTTACCGCAGGCTTACATCTGGTGGATGTGAGTACTCCACTGTCTCTGAGCACCAGCGAGAAATTACTTCGAATGAGTCCCAACAAGCATATGAGTGCACAAAGTCTGGTTGTTTGCTACATACCCCGATTTTGTCACTATCAATCTATCTACCAGATTGACAGTACTACTTTCAATCACATACAGTAAACACAGTCACTATTATAGGCTGGCCAATTGCACTAATCAGCTCAAAAAAATAATATATAGATGATAGAATCCTAAAATATATATTTATTATTTAGTTAATTAATAGGTAGGTAGTTAAGTATTTGCATATATTTTGTGTTTATTTACAAACTAACATTCTTGCTTACTTGAAAATTCAATTATTAATTTCAACCCCTGTTCTCTTACACCTTTTTGTTTATCAAACAGCCAAAGATGTGCTCTCTTTTTGTTTACAAGTGTGCAAAGAATTGATTTTATATGTAATAGCTAGGAGTCATTCAGTTCAGCCTTCAGCGATCCCCCTTTGAAACATCGTCTGTGGAGGCAAAAGTTTCGCGGCCAGTCTGGAGAGTCACTGAGGGTGGCTCAGGTTGGTTCAGCTCGGCTCTCCTGGCAAGCCAGCAAGCATTTGTCCTCTCTGTCCTCCCATTGCTTTTCCACAACTTAAGAGTCATCACTCAAGCATGAGAGCATTAGGTCCACACCCCCCCCTCGACTACATGCACACTCACACACACACATGCACACTCTCTTACACACACACGCACACGCACACACACACACACACACACACACACACACACATATCCTATGGTAAATGCTACAATCAAAACCATTGTATAAGTATGACTTAATACTGCTGCCACTTCATGCAACAGTATTTTACCACTGCCATAATGCTCTGCCCCTGGGAGAGATTTGTAAAAAAAAAAAAATTTTTGAAAAATGTTCTTTTTGCTATTATATGGGGGTATGATGTTGACTGAGACACAAGAAAAATAGGCAAAAATAATGCACAAACAGTTTATTCCTATCCTGTTTTGCAACATTTCAGAGAAACACTGCTGCAGTTGGCATCACAATCATGGCAAATTTTAAAGATAATACGGTTTTTTTTTTGTTGATTTTAACTGTTGTTAAACAGGAAAACCCAACAAATTCTGTAATGCAAAGAAACTGTACTTCCACACGTATCAGAGAACATGAAAGACGTGTGCAAGGGGATATAGTAGTGTGTGGAATTCATAGAGAAGACATAGCGAGGTAAAGAGGAGCTAATATGCCGTAAGGTTTGATATTCACATTCCTTGATACCATACTGCGAACACATGGTTGAGATTTCTTCTTTTTTTTTCATATTGTACTTCCACTCCTCCCTGATTTCAACTGGCAAGCTGGCTGTGAATAATGGAAAAGCCAACTGGAAAACATTTCTGTCTCTGAATACTGCAGCTCTATATTTTTCATAGCAATCTAAAGTTTTTTGTTATGTTTTGTGGCCATTTTATTTATTTATTTATTTTTAAATATTGCTACCCTTTGTGCGGTATGACTACTACAGTATGTAATGCACCTATACACAGTTTTGCATGGGGAGCCTGATTACATGCTATGCACTCTTGATGAGAAAAGGCTCTTCAGTGAAAAATGTAAACTACATTGAGACAATGCCAAGTAGCACAGGGCAATCAAGTCTTTGATTCCTCTTACTCAGTGCAGTTGTTGTCTGCAAAGGGAAATGTTGACAGTGGGCATGCAAACTGCTGAAAGAAGAGGAAAGGAAAGGCTCTTGTGTTCACACACAATGAATAGATTTTCAAAAAGAAGACCGTGCATGCCATTGAACAGCTTGGAAAAAAAAGTTCTTCTGGAATTTATGCTCCTCGTTCTCTCATTTTAATTGTGTTTGATTGGGCAAAGCAAATGCTTGGGAACCGACCCTCTTATTGTCACCCACCAAACAGCCTGCCCAGTCAGGTCTGTGATGGGTCATGTGGCAGAACTGCAGAGTCATGTATGATGGAGATGAGAAAGACGACAGAGTGTCTGTGTGTGACAATGAGGGTGGTCAGGCTCTCTGTCAGGGCCACGCTGAACTCTCCAACCTTTGAGCCCCCCCACCCCACCCACTCACCATCAATAATCCTCTTCAGATTTGTTAAATGACTCAAATGGACTGTGAAATCTGCTGGACTGTTTACACTGCGCCCCCAGCTCTGGTATACAACGTGTCGGCAATTCTCCACATTCAAAATAACCAGTTGAAGTCTTGTTAGTTTTTCCCTGTTATTCCTCTAAGAGTCCATCTACAAGAGTTTCGCTGCCTCTGCATATGATCCGTCTAAAGCTTTTGCTGCCCCCTCATTGGTTATTTCATTGTTTTTGCCCAGCAGACAGATTTAGGATTTGATTTGTACAGCAATGTTTTATAACGACGTTAATGCCTTTCATTAAATTGCCTGATCACCCCATGAACCCCATTTTGAGTTTTCTACAATATACTGTGGACTATTCCGGGAGTTGAATGCTGTATTTCTATGAGTCTTTATCATATTCTGTATGATATTTTGGATGTCTCGTTTTCAATGCATCTTGATCATGTATTGTTGATATACTCTGAGCTGCACAATTAGCCTTATGAGAATTTCTGTTTTTTCAAAGTAATCCGTGTGTGTGTGTGTGTTTCTGTTTGTTTCTGTGTGATTGTGTGTTTCTTTGTCTGTCTGTCTCTTGCATGTCTGGCAGGTCAGTGATTATACACAGATATCAACACTACCAGTTCATACAAACAGACTAACAAATAAAACAAGGGAAACAACGCAACGAGTAACACAACGGTACCCAGTATCAGTGGGGGGAAAAAAGTGCATTTCATGTTTTGTCACGTGTTGAGAGACACGGTCCCAGCCACCCATTTGAAATGCCACACCTATCTTGGAGGTTTTCCAGAAATTAATCAAACGCCCTCTGAGATGAATACAAACTCTTCTTTGGTACAGCAGGAAGTCTAGACTAAACATACACACTACTTGTATGTGTTTGGTGCAAAGAGAAAAGAGGGGGAAATTTGAGAGGGGAAACAAATCCTCTTCTATGTATTGACTCTTGGTACTAAGCGGGTATGGTTTCCTTGTTGCTTTTGGCTGAACAGCAGAGAAGTGCATGCTTAAGAACGCAGACATGTCCCACTATTTAGCCGCTGGGGTGTAGATACTAGTGTGAGTGTGTGTATTCATTGCCCTGTTGTGACCTGTAAAACCATATCCAGACGTGCACAGTGCACAGTATTTTCAGGTTACGTGGGCTAGAGAATTCATGAGTGAGCAATTTGCCGACATGCTTTTATTTATAGTATGGGAAGGGAGAGATCTTATAATTATGTAAATTTTTACAAGCAGCACTGCTCAAGTCACCATTTTTTTCTGTTCCTCGAAATTTTATGTTCATATGAGTATAGCTGAGGATTTTACATCAAAAAATGAAGTGAGGTGTAAAAAGTCCAGCTAAAGCCAATTGATTTAAATGTCACAGTGCAGCTGTTAGGGGTCGAGTCGGCCTGAGAGCAGGAATACCACCAAAATAAAAGCACTTCTATCTCACAAAAGATGTTTCCTTTATTGGTTTTCATCTGATATTTCATATTCGACTTAGGAAAGACATTCTTAGATGGGGGGTGGGGTAAATGTGTGGCATGTGTCGAGTATTCAGAACTACTTTAACTGCTGGAATTGATGGTGAGAAATTTGCATTCACTGCCATTGTACATAGTGTTTTGGTAGTGTGTCATAGGTCAAAGGTCAGTTTGCATTAGATACCCTGTGGTCTGAATAAAGGCCTTTTCCTCTTCACTTGTAATGCCAATGCTCCTGTGTCATTACACTTCTCTGTGTTTTTTTTGGGGGGGGTTCCCCCTTTTTCTCCCCAATTGTACCCGGACAAATACCCCACTCTTCTGAGCCATCTTGGTCACTGCTCCACCCCCTCTGCCAATCCGGGGAGGGCTGCAGACTACCACATGCCTCCTCCCATACATGTGGAATTGCCAGCTGCTTCTTTTCACCTGACAGTGAGGAGTTTCGCCAGGGGGACTAGCGCATGGGAGGATCACGCTATTCCGCGCAGTTCCCCCTCCCTCCCAAACAGGTGCCCTGACTGACCAGAGGAGGCGGTAGTGCAGCGATCAGGACATGTACCCACATCTGACTTCCCACCCGCAGACATGGCCAATCGCGTCTGTAGGGATGCCCGACCAAGCTGGAGGTAACACGGGGATTCGAACTGTCGATCCCTGTGTTGGTAGGCAACGGAATAGACCGCCGTGCTACCCAGATGTCACACTTCTCTGTTTTACATGTATTTTGACCTTGTGCTGTTTTCATTGCATTTCTACTTGTGCTCCTGTCACTTAGATGAGTGATGAAACTTTTATCTCAATAAATGTTGTGTCCAGATGAACTGATTCACCTTTCTGTAAGATGACGGAAGGTTTTAACAAATTTGACCAAGTGCTTAATTCAAAAACAGATGCAATGACACATATAATAAAGAAAATACCAGAAGGTTATCCTCCAGATGAAACTCAAAACCTCTAACTGTGGAACGAGGTCAGCAAAGTTAAAGGACTTTCCGACACTTGCACTCCCTGGTGTTTCAGCAAATCTCCCACTCTGGGAAAACCAAAACAGTTTTACACAAAAAAAAAAAAATTAAAAAAAAAAATAATTGAACCCAAAGTAAACCCACCCTAAAATAAAGTTTTCTTACCTCCTTTGCTTGGGAAAATAAAGGACAATAAATAGAAACCCCCCCACTTAGTGTCTACAATAAAAACAAACAGCTTCAGCCTGACCAGAGCTGCCTTAGCGGTCAGCTGGTTCCCATTAGAAAGGCTTTGCGAACTGCTATCTCTTCACAAGAATCCCAAACAAACTGACCCTCTCCTCTGTTTGTCTCTCGAATCCCTCGCTGCATTTGTTTTGGTTCTCCGAGCAACATCCTCGGATACAGCCCCCTCCCCTGCAAACCGGGTCATCGGTCATGACCCCTCCGCCCACTGTTGATGCTACCACACTATTTAGGTGTAGCTGGGCTAGGACGGGGTGATACACTGAGCCCTGTTGACAGCAAGGTTTTTTCCCATCATTTAAAAGCTATGAATTCATTACATGCAGGTTATTTTCATAGATGCAAAACCAAACGTACATTTTTATAAACATCCTTTAAATCATGAGATCACACACAGCACTTTAGACTAAAAACAAAAACAAAAACAAAACAGCACTTTAGTTGATAGCGGCTGCATACGGCGCATAGGCACACACGCACACACAAACACAATTATCACATATTCATGAACTAATTTTATTCTCTTCGAGATTATCCCGACTGTTTTTTTTTATAGAATTACAGAGTCTAAAATCTATTTTTTTTCTATGTGCATACATTGCTAAAGTAAACTACTAATAAGACACGTTAGTCCCTAGCTAACGGGTCTGACCCTTTAGCCGAGCGGTTAGTGACGTCGCCTTGTCGTGCAGTACACCCGTATCGAATCCCGCACCGGGCAAGAGAATAACCGGTTACACTAATGTGGTTAACATGCTAAGCTAACAGCTACAACCGTTAACTCACCGGAATATCATATGTTCAAAGTCTTAAGTACGGCGTAGCAGCTCCTCGGCCAACTCTTGTGGTTCAGGATTATACCTCAGCTCACGAACTTTAATAACCGTGAATCTGTTTTCACTCCAAAAACTCTGATGGACTGAACCCCACCGACACAGAGGAAGAAAATTAAAAAAAATGTACGACGAGAGGAAGCCACCCGTCGCGCACTCCGCGTGCGGAGGTGGAGCATATCAAAGCATCTAGATCTAGAAGCATAATTATAGAAAGCTAGATCAATTGTCTTTTTTTTAATTACACTGTACTGAACACAGTTTTATAGGAGAGGTCTGTTAAATTAGAAGTATAACCCTGAACCACAAGAAGAGTTGGCCGAGGAGCTGCTGCTTCGTACTTAGGACTTTGAACATTTGATATTCCGGTGAGTTAACGGTTTTAGCTGTTAGCTTAGCATGTTAACCACATTAGCAACGAATGCACATAGAAAAAAATAGATTTAGACTCTGTACTTCTATAAAAAAACAGTCGGGATAATTTCGAAGGGGATAACATTAGTTCATGAATATGTGATCATTGTGTTTTTTTTGTGCGCTAATCAGATAAAGTGCTGAGCTCAGTCCCTTGTCTGCTGACGGATATGGAGCGAGACCAAATAACACAACTACCCTCACGTGGAGGGTAGTTAAAGGGGTAACGCTAAAGGGGTAACCAGGGCGCTACAAAGTGACGAAGAGGGGTCCTGCCCAAGCGTCCATATGCGACGAGTGGGGAGTGAGACTGCGATAAATGTGGAGTCGGCAGCCGCTTCTTTTCACCTGACAGTGAGGAGTTTCGCCAGGGGGGACGTAGCGCGTGGGAGGATCACGCTATTCCCCCCAGTTACCCCGCCCCGACCGACCGACCAGAGGCGGCGTTAGTGCAGCGACAGGACACCTACATACATCCGACTTCCGACCCGCAGACACGGCCAGTTGTGTCTGTAGGAATGCCCGACCAAGCCGGAGGTAACACCGGATTCGAACCAGCGACCCCCGTGTTGGTAAGCAACGGAACAGACCGCCACGCTACCCGAACAGCCCGACGTCACTGTTGTGTCAACGCCTTCCCGGCCTTCCCTAAGAGGGGGGGGGGGACCTAGCCTGATGCTATATGAGTTGGTAAAGGTGCTCTATGAGTTTGTTCTGCCTTATAATAATAATAGTGGATTACATTTAGCCACAGTAACTTTACTCCCACTTCACAGTCGCTGCTACTTACCTCATTGATCCACATTGGCAGCTACAATGAAGCCATTAAACTTAATGTAGCATCTCATTTTCCCATGAAACCCTCATGGACGACTTCAGAGGTGTCCATTATTGAGTTTTTCACACATTAGCTATCATGTTAAAGGTTCTTTGTTTTAGAAAATGACATAACATGATATTTATGTGCCGGGAGATCATGATGTCTTTTCCACTTCCCATCTCACTGGTCTTTGTATCAGCAAAAACATCACCAGGCCAAACAAGTCAGTCAGTGAATACACGGTAGAATAGAAATGGACGTTTGCGCTCATGTGTTTTTTTTTTTTTTTAGGATTGTAATTTTAAACAGTTTTGAAATACAAAACGTCGGATTCTTTATATTTTTGAGGAACTTTTTAGGGGGGGGAATGTGTGTACAGTATTTGCGCTTAATCCCTGTTTGCGGCAATACAATACGAACGGGGTGTAGCATGAGACATGTGAAATCAAATGGACTTGAGACTGAAGAGGAATGCACTGAAGTTGACATATGGGAGGGGGAAAAAAGGCAGAAAATAGACCTCTTTTTTTCCTCTGCGTCAAATATAGTCGGTCATGCCCGAAGGACTGAGCACCCATTGTTGTGCCCTTTGCTCCTGGGTTGTACTCATACCTCATATCGTACTCACATCCACAAACAGACACATCTGGATAAAAAAAAAACAACAGAAAACAGTTCAGCCCTGTAGTTGTCACTTCCTGTGATTAAGAGAGAGAGAGAGAGAGGAAAACTATAATTATGACATTAATAATGATATTAAACTTCATTTGTACAACTGGTCAACAAAATGTGCAATACACTTTGCAAAGAATAACATACGATTGGTAAGAATAAGTAGAAACATATACACGTATACTGAAGCAAAAATATATGCGTAGCGAGAACGCATAAAGTGACTGGGGGAAAGAGAATGAAATAAAGGTGGAGCATAGAGAGACCGATAGAAAGTAAAGGAGGGGTGGGTGATGATTTCTGGGGTATGAAAGGATGGGGGGGCGGTGGCTCATAGGCCAGAACAAACTAACATGAAGCTAACTTAACCAACAAAGCTGCTATTCATGTTGCCCCCTCCGACACATGCACACGCCCGCATGCGCGCACGCACGCACGCACGCACGCACACACACACACACACACACACACACACACACACAGAAAAGAGAGCAACGGAAAGCCTGGAAAAGCAACAGAGAGGGAGTAGTCCCGCTGTGGTGAATTAGGATCTTCTCACTGCTGGTCATGCTCAAATATCCACACGGGGCAAAAGGGAACCAGGCATCTGCACCACAGAGTGCAGGGCAGGGAGGAAATGAAAGGGCCAGCCTTATTCCTCAGCGGATGGATAGATCATATGGCTCTGGAGGCCAGAGGGACCTGATAGGGATCTTGGGCTAGCCTGGACAGCCCATCCTAGATCTGCAAGTGAATAAAAGCCTGGTTTAACCAATCCATCAGCAGCCTAGCTTTTGACCCTAAGATCAATTGTAAGCAAGGCTTTCTCTCTCGCTCTCACCCTCCTTTTTTTGTAAACTATACATACACTTGACTCTGATCCGTCGTATGCAAGAGAAAGAAGCCGAGTAAACATTTCTAATTCAAAATTGTTTTGTTTTTCATCTTCCACTGTTGACACTTAATCCTACAATCCTGAAGATTCACATACAATATGTCCTCTTCAACTCGTTTTATGGTCATATTTCATATTTAAGAATTTATCAGGTATAGTATATTATTGGATATTAATTTATCTGCCGATATCCAAATCGATGAACATGTTTGTCATTTTGATTGTTACTGTCAGGCAGGACATTCCTGGTGAAAATACGATATGCTGTGTATTGTGTCTTACAGCTCCGCTATAACAGTAGTGAAATGCAGAAGGATAAGGCAGACAGCGGTGAGTTTGAAAGAGAAGCAAAGTTAGCAAAGCTACATGGCAAACCAAGCTTCAAGAAGGCCTTTACCAACAGGTAGTAAAGCGTTAAAAGCTAAGACACAGGTTCAATTATATTTTTTCATGTTGCGGTGGAGGTGTTGATGACACCACAGCATGGGAGACTGTTTCATTTTGAATGGATATCTGGGATTTAGGAGCCCATTATCATCCCACGGCATAGTTGTATGCCTGTTAACACTTTGGTAAAAGCATCGATACAGGATGCTCAAGTTACCCTTCTGCATCTGTATAGAGACGCACCGGGTTAACCACTACCTAACCCTCCCCTCCCCCTTTCTCCCCTTCTCCCCAATTGTACCCGGCCAATTACCCCACTCTTCCGAGCTGTCCCGGTCACTGCTCCACCCCCTCTGTTGATTCGGGGAGGCTGCAGACTAGCACATGCTTCCTCCGATATATGTGGAGTCGTCAGCCGCTTCTTTTCACCTGACAGCGAGGAGTTTCACCAGGGGAACATAGTGTGTGGGAGGATCACGCTATTCCCCCCAGTTCTCCCTCCCCTGAACAGGTGCCCTGACCGACCAGAGGAGGTGCTAGTGCAGTGACCAGGACACATACCCGCATCTGGCTTCCCGACCAAGCTGGAGGTAACACGGGGATTCGAACCAGCGATCCCTGTATTGGTAGGCAACAGAAAAGACCGCTATGCTACCCGGACGCCCCCTTAATCTTAAACTTAACCACTACCTAATCTGTATGTCATTCATATTCATATATTAGGCTGGAGTTTTAACACTGGGGTCTTTGGAAAGCCCTCCTTGTCTCAATACAGACACATTCTGTAGTAAAAGCATTGATATATGACACCATGTAAATGCATTGGATTTAGAGTGGTCAAACACCACCGCAATTATCACAAATCCCCATTCCATATGCGTCATTAAGTTGTACAAAACGGTGTTCGGGTCTTCAATAATCCCAATACACGTCTTCGTACTATGGTTTCAGAGTGTAGGATGTCTTCCTCAGTCTTAACAGCTACCTACAGTATGACCCCACCAATGATAACCTACAGGCCAAATCAAACATGCACTGCAACTGAGCTGAACTTGTTTTACCACTTCTCTGATTTTGCTTCAACTTGACCCGTCATCTACTTCGTGCTACTGTTTAGGTTCGGTACTGGTTGGATCAAATATATCTGAGTAGCGTGGAATGAAACCAATTCTTTTCTAAAGTTGTGTTTACATGTAATCAAAACAATGATTTGCATATATTTTATTTTATCAAAGCACAATCCCCATTCATCTCCCAGATGACTTTATAGGAATCTTATTTAACTTGGAATCAGCTCCCCCATTGAAAAATGAATAAAGACTGTAAAGAAGAGATCATCAAAGAATGGAAAATGCTTTGGGTGGCCTCTGAGCTTCTGACTGGCACATATTGGAAACTTTTTTATTTATTTTGATAGAGTGCTTGAGTCTTCTGAGTCTGCAAGTTGGGACATCCTGTTTCCTGAAGGGAAGATGTTTCTCTCTTTTTTCAGTCTCTGTCCTGGGGTGTAGCCTTAGAGAGAGCTGGAGAAACTTGAAGGCCATGACTGTTGATGTTTTTATTAAAGCGTGTGTGTTGCAATTGGACATAAGATGAAAGCGCTTTTGCACAGAGGAACTAATTAGGTCAATAGATCTCAGAGATGTTGTCTTTGAGGACTCTCGGTGAAAGCTCAGATTTAAGGGGATGTTGACATAATTGATTTAATCTCTGTGTCTCCGTGAGACACGGCTGCAAAGATAAGAAGTAAAAAAAAAAATTGAGAGCCAATCAAACTTGAAGCAAGTTTTCTAAACAGACATCCATCATTCTGTTTTCTCTGTATATGCTAACACTGTGCCATTGTGAAGAGCTGTCCCATGGCTGAGCACTTGTCAGAATCTTTGTAGCTGAAGAAGCTTGATGATATGATATCTGGGTGGCAACAAAATTGCATTATTCTGGAGAAAAGGAATTTTTACAAGCTCATCAATCAGTCAGTAAAGTTGTTTTTATATAGCAGATTTATTAGTGTGTGTGTGTGTGTGTGTGATACAAAATTCAATTCAATTCATTAAACTGTGTTAATGAAGTAAACGCATTTATTTATGTGCAGCATCGATTTTCCTGACATTTCTGTGAAACTTGAAGGTAATTATGAACAACTCCCTGGTTCTACAAAATAATGTGGACCACAACTGCAAAGAATGTCTTTAAGGGCATTTCATCCCTGAATTGAAAACATGTTCAAATAGAAAAATAATGATAATAGTGATGTTTAGAACAAAATAATCTGATTAATTTTGGGTACTCAAGTAGTCAACTCAATGTGATGTCAGTAAAGTCTACTATACATTATCATCCTATTAAATCAGACTTCCTCTGAAGTAACACTTTGCTTCACTGTCTGCCCCGGCGTGGCTTGTAAAGACCAAGTTAGAGAGGAAGGAATGTGTAATTTGGGTTGGTGTTGGTGGTGGAGGGGGGAGGGCAGCTGGGCTGGGTCTCTAAAATTACCTGAGGAATGACAGAACATATTTGCCTACTCCTGTGCTGACAGAGGCTGTTCAATGGACTGTAGTTTTTTTTTTAGCTTCAATTCAGATTGCAGTGCTCTTTTCTAGGAGTCAGGCTGTGCATAGGTTAGTATAGCACCGGTTGTATGTAGCTGATAAACCTCTTAACAAGAACAGAATATAATAGAATAGAATACACTTTTATTTTTCATTTGTACATACATACAATGAAATTCAATCTCTGCATTTAATCCATCCTAGCTCTGTAGCTAGGAGCAATGGGCAGCCGTCGTGCAGCACCCGAGGACCAACTCCAGTTCTTCTTTCCATTGCCTTGGTCAGGGACACAGACAGGAGTATTAATCATAACATACATGACTTTTTGATGGTGGGAGGAAACTGGCGCGCCCGGAGGAAACCAATGCAGACACGGGGAGAACATGCAAACTCCACACAGAAAGGACCTAGGACGGCCTGGGGTTCGAACCCAGGACCTTCTTGCTGTGAGGCAACAGTGCTAACCACTGGGCTACCATGCCACTCAGGGCAAGGTGTTTTATTGTGACAACATTGTACGTCCCTTGCTCTTGACCTCGGTAACGGATTTGCTGGTAAATAACCTCAGTGATATTAGATTCAATAGTCATATTCAATCATAAGGGGCCACGACTAAGCTGTTAACATAGTTGCAGACTCTCACTGATAGGATGGGAAAAGGAAAGGGGTGTAATCCAGCCACATTAGCATTCAACATCTTTTTTATGTATGACCTAACTCTTTTATTTTGATTTGTACAATTTACAGTAGGTGCTAACGCTATCATTTGGAGGAGGTGCAATGAAAATATAAGTATGCTAGTGATTTGTAATTCTGTCTTTTCTGAGGAATTACAGCTATTTAAACTAGAGTGATTACATTACTTTAAGCCCAGCTAATAATGGAAATACACTTAGGTCAAGTCACACTAGCATGCGGACTCTTAAATTTTATGTATAGTATTCATTTGGACAAAGCCTCTCTAGAGAAGGGCACTCAGAAATGCAATAAATCCTTGAAACCCCTATCTTTTACAAGAAAGATTTTGAGACACATAGTATTAGCATTTGCATTTTATATTTACGAGTGCCAGCAAATTATACTCAACATTGAGAGTTAAAGTTGGCTCAAAGGATGCTATGCTCACAGAAAAAGGTCTTATTTCCACTTTATCAACAGTAGCACTGTATGCATGCACTATGCCATGCCTCAGCAATCATTGAAATGTTTGTGTGATCTGTCATCAATAACAACATTGTGGCAGTGTCAGTTTGAACATGTGATTAGTGCATTTTCTTTATTACATGCAGACAAAGGCACTTTGATTGGCCAGTTTTGCTAACAGCAGGACTCTGCCTGGTCTTATATTATCATCTTAGCATTTCAAATGGTCCTATTGTGTCTAAACTTATAGAGCACACTGTCTCTACTATGATTTAAACTGTCTCTGATTTCCTTGAGGTGGCATGATGCCTACAGTTGTCAGCATTGTTGTCTCACAGCAAGATGGTTATTGGTTTTCTTCCAGTCTGTCTATGCAGAGCTCGCATGTTCTCTCTATGCTCACATTGGTTTCCTCCCTCAATCCAAAGACATGCACAGTAGCTTAATTAGAGACTCCACAGGTTTAAGTGTAGATAAATGTGTGTGGGGGCCCATGTCATGCACTAGTTAACCTGTCTGCGGTGTCTCCCTACATTCCTCCATATAAATGTAGTAGCTGGTATAGGCTTTAGTCCTCCTGCAACCCTGATTTGGACTAAGCAAGCATAGACAATGTATGAGTGATTGACTCATTTCACTTGCTGCTTAAAAAACCTATCTTTCCCAGATCAACGCCAGAGAGCTGATATGGCACTGAAGCCAGCTCCAGATTTCAGAATGAACCACCTGATTTATCAGGTCTGGCCTTCTCCGTCATCATTCCCCTTCACTATTCCTCACAGCCATAATAATGGACTTCATACACACCTGGCCTGACCTTCAGCTTGTTAAATGGACTGTCGCTCTCAGAGGAGGGTGTGACCATGGAAAATGGTGGTGAAAAACACAACACTTTTTCATAACAAGTTGGCGAAAGACCAAAAATTCAATCAAATTAAACTTTCAGATACCAAGAGACAAGGGCCTTTTCACTTGGCCAGCCTAATGAAAACAACACTCCCTTCCCCTCAGATGTTATAATCCATGCTTGTTTCTGTTAAATAACACTGCCATCTCTTTGAATTAACTCATTACTACTATGATAGATAGCTCTGTGTGTCCGCTTAAAAATTGTGTCCCGGATGGAGTCTTAGTCAATATCTTGCAAATTCTTATTCATATGGTAATCTGTGCTTGCTCACTGTGTGTAGGTGTTTGTGGCCATCTTAAACAATAGGTTGCATGGGAATTTACAAGCAAGTAATTAGTAGTGAATCAGTGGGGTGGGGGGCTGGCAGTGGCTTGGGCGGCTGTTGAGGGCAGTGGCTTGGTGTAATATGGCCAGCAAGTCCAGACTCAGACAGAGCTTCAGACAGTCAGAGAGAGAGAGAGAGAGTGAGACAGAGAGAGAGAGAGAGAGAGAGAGAGAGAGAGAGAGAGAGAGAGAGAGAGAGAGAGAGAGAGAGAGAGAGAGAGAGAGAGAGAGAGAGAGAGAGAGAGAGAGAGAGAGAGCTGACAGACGATGTACAGCGGAACTTTCACCCGTCCACCGAGCTCTCATTCATGGGTGGCTGGACCTGAACACTGGGAGCTCTGTGTCTCTGGAGGTGATAGCTACTGGGAGATGCTATCTTTACCTCACTGATACAATGGCCTCATAGACAGCAGACACCCGGCCAGCGCCACAAGCCTCAATGCTCAACCGCAGCCACTGCCAGTGAGATTGCGCCACCTACAGGTGTTAACCATCATGGACAGAGGCTGTGAATAGAATGTGGTGTGGCCCGAGTTGTTGGACACATTTCATTGTGTTTGAGAATGGATGAATTGATCCTTGTGATTGTGATTTTTTTTTGTATTATATCCAGGAAAACTATAATGTAGACCCCAAACAGAATTGTGACCTGACAAAAAAAGAGTCAGACAAGCAGACAGCTATTCTCACTTGACACAAAAGGTTATAGCCACATTTGCACAATCACTGAAGTTGGGGCAGACTGGAAAAGAGGAAGAGAGAGAAAAAATAGACAGTCATGTGGATATAGCCTAAATATAACACATTGTTAACTTGGTTCATGAACCAAAAAAACATTTTAATCCTTTATTAGGCCTTTTAACCATCAGTCATTCAGCAAAGCGCCATCTCCCGCACAGTTGTTTCCACTATTTTATCAAGGAGGGATTGTCTCTGCAGCAACTCTGAGTTGGTTTGGATGCCTGACTGCAGGAGCTATTTCCTTTTGGCATACCTTAACTCTTTTCTCGTGACGAGACATTTTGGCAGGCGAGAGGGGAGATGAGAAGAGAGAGGGGCGGTATGGAACATTTTGCTTTTGGAATTTGAACGGAAACCAGGTGTCCCAGAAAGAACAACTAAAAAGTAGGTCTACACAGCGACAATGTATTGTAAGCAAATCCACATTCCATGTTTAAAGACTTTTTTCTTCTTTATTTGTCAGGAAGGAAACCCCTGATCACCGAATTTTGGATTTCTCGCCGAGAACCCCCCCCCTCTCTCTACTGCCCCTTCTCTTTTTCTCTACCTCCTCCCCCTCTCTCCTTCTCACCTATTTTTTCTCTTCTTCCTCCCGCCTTCCCATTCTTTAACCATAGCCTGTTCCCTTCACTATCAGCCGCCATTTTTTTCTCCCTTCTCATCCTTCAACCACCCCCACCGCCCCCAGACAACCCCCGCCCCCACCCCACGACCCCACATTTTTAAAATGCTCTCAGCTCTCCCCGCTACCGTTAACTCTCACCACAGATCTGATCCAGGTCAGCTAACATTAACTTTATTATTTTTTTAAGGGGCTGGCCTTCTGCCAAATAGGGGATTCGGCAAAACTATCTTCAATTGGCAACTGTAGTTTTTATTGCCATGGCAAAAACTTCTGCTCTCAGTCTGGTCGAATCTGTGGTCAGCATGGTCAGTGTTTTATGATCATTCTCCTATACTCACCAAAATATTGCACTATAAAAACCGCAGCTAAAAATAATTACTCATCTCTCTCTCAACCGCCTCTGTCTGTGTCCTTCTTTCTCTCTGACACGGTTACTTACTCCCTCTCTTTCCTTAAAACGGCAGTGTTTTCACACATTTTACAACCCATTAACTACAAATGGTGAATACTTTACGTTACTCGTGACCATTTTCCAAAACATAATGCAGTTTTTTAGATTTTTTTTTTTTGAATGAGATTTTCTTATCTTCCAACCAGCCATTTGTTTCTATTCATTCCAGTTGGATATGAAAATCAGCTTGCAGAGACTTGAAACTTGTTCGAGACAGGCAATCAATCACATTCTAGTTATGTCATGATGGCAGGAACATTTCTCAAATTAATCCACGAAATTATCCCGCAACAATAACGTAATTTTGACCAAAAATGATGGCCACTTATTGTTCATGGGGATGCATTACCCATATCAAGCACGTTTCAAGTCTCTGCAAGTTGATATCCATACCACACTGAAATGAATAGAGACCAATGGCTTCCTGGAAGGTAGGAAAAACACATTCAACAAAATCTTAATCTAGTATGTTAGGTCTATGCTTTAGATAAAGGCAGTAGTAGCCCAATATAAAATATAGATGATTTGTCATAAATGTGTTAAAACATGCAAAAATACATGCATTGCCCTTTAGCACAAACATACACGATCAGCCAAAACATTAAAACCACCGACAGGTAAGTGAATGACTTGATTATCTCGTTAAAATGGGACCTGTCAAAGGGTGGGATCTATTAGGCAGCAAGTCAACAGTCAGTTCTTGAAGCTGAAGTGTTGGAAGCAGGAGAAATGACAAGTGTAAGGATCTGAGCAACTTTGACATGGGCCAAATAGTGATAGCTAGATGACTGGGTCACAGCATCTCCCAAATGGCAGGACTTGTGGGGTGTTCCCGGTATGTAGTTGTCAGTACCTACCAAAATGGGTCTCAAGAAGGCCAACCAGTGATCACTGATAGTCACGGGCACCCAAGGATCACTGATGCGCGTGGGGAGTGAAGACTAACCCGTCCGGTCCGATCCCACAGAAGAGCTACTGTCGCTGAAATTGCTGACAAAGTTAATGATGGCTATGATAGACAGGTATCAGAACACACAGTGCATGTCAGCTTGCTGTGTATGGGGCTGTGTGGCCACAGACCAGACAAAATGCCATGATGACCCCTGTCCACCATCGAAAGCACCTACAATGGGCACATAAGTGTCAGAAACTGGACCATGGAACAATGGAAGAAGGTGTTCTGGTCTGATGAATTACATTTTCTTTTACATCATGTGGACAGCCGCGTTTGCGTGTGCATTGTTTACCTGGGGAAGAGCTGGCACCAGGATGCACTATGGGAAGAAGCCAAGGCGGCGGAGGCAGTGTGATGCTCTGGGCAATGTTCTGCTGGGAAACCTTGGGTCCTGACATTCATGCGGATGTCACTTTGACACGCACCACCTACCTAAACATTGCTGCAGACCAGGTACACCCCTTCATAGCAACGGTATTCCCCGATGGCAGTGGCCTCTTTCAGCCGGATAATGTGCCCTGCCACACCTCAAACATTGCTCAGGAATGTTTTGAGGAACATAGCAAAGAGTTGAAGGTGTTGCCTTGGCCTCCAAATTCTCCAGATTTCAATCCAATCGAGCATCTGTGGGATGTGCTGGAAAAATAAGTCCAATCCATGAAAGCCCCACCTCATCACTTGCAGGACTTAAAGGATCTGCTGCTAACATCTTGGAGCCAGATACCAGAGGACACCTTCAGAGGTCTTATGGGGTCCATTCCTCACCGGGTCAGAGCTGTTTTGGCGGCACAAGGGGGACCTACACAATATTAGGCAGGTGGTTTTAATGTTTTGGGTTATCGATGTAAATGCCAATTCTAAAAAATCATAAACCATATCAAACAGTATCGAAATCTGTGAACTTCCCCATCATCATGCACAAACCTCTCCAAGTTTCCAACTATCTGCCACAATGCATTGTCTTTAGTTGTGCAGGAGCTGGCATGGTCAGTTTTTTTTCAGTGGCACTCGTAAAAGAGAGGGAAGGAAAATGTCAAATGAGAGCACCTGTTATTCAATCTGTGCTACCAGCTGAGCGCCTGGCGGACAACTAACCTGTTTCCGAAACGCCGGCCGAGGCTGTGAGCAATTTTCATTCTTCTCTCTGAGGGCATGACTTCTCAACCACCTCATTAAAAAAATGAAAGAAAGTACATCAGCCGCAAAGACACCCGGACCAGTCATAATGTGACTGGGCCTCGGTGACTAGTTACAAAAATAACTTTTTCAGTTATTTATGAAAAACTAGCCTTTTGAGGTGTGTGTATATATAGATATAGATATGTATGTATATGTGTGTGTGTGTGTGTGTAGTTCTTTCAAACAAAGTAAGCATTCTCTTTATAACGCAGAAGGAAAGTGGGCGAAAATTGTTGAAGAGGTGGAGATTCATCGAAGTGGGAGAAGTTGGCCCGTCAAATTAGTTCCTATGTAAGTGCGTTAACGTGACACACCCAGATTAAATGAGGCCTGATGGGCTCTGAGACAAGCCAGCAGCCATTTTGGGTTATTGGAGGCATTGTGAGAGCTATAATGAAAGCAAAGTCAACAATCAAGTAGGATTCAAGAGATGACCTAGATCTGTGTAAAAAAGGTACTGACTCATAAACATAATGTAGTTTATTTAGAATTAATGAAAACACGTTGTAGTAAAACAAAGCAATGAAGATTAAGCGAAAACAAAATGGAATAAAATAAAGTAGGCTAATGAAAATAAAGTTATATCCTATGTTTGGTAATTAGGATTGGGAGTTGGTCACATTCTTAAGAAAGGCTTGGTGGAGCATCCGGGTACCATTGCGGTCTGTTCTGTTGCCTACCAACACGGGGATCGCCGGTTCGAATCCCCGTGTTACCTCTGTCTTGGTCGAGCGTCTCTACAGACACAACTGGCCGTGTCTGTGGGTGGGAAGCCGGATGTGAGTATGTGTCCTGGTCACTGCACTAGCGCCTCCTGTGGTCGGTCGGGGCGCCTGTTCGGGGGGGGGGAGGGGGAACGGGGGTAGCGTGATCTTCCCACGTGCTACGTCCCCCTGGCGAAACTCCTCACTGTCAGGTGAGAAGACGATGGCGCTGGCGACTCCACATGTATTGGAGGAGGCACGTGGTACTCTGCAGCCCTCCCCGGATCGGCAGAGGGGGTGGAGCAGCGACCGGGACTGCTCAGAGAGTGGGGTGATTGGCCAAGTACGATTGGGGAGAAAAAGGGGGAAAAACTCATAAAAAAAAGAGAGAAAGGTTTCACAGAGCGTGCTGCAAAAACTGTGTTGTCTTTTGCATGAATGCTTTTACAGAACACACAGCTGAAATGGTTTATCACACTGAACTTAGATAGAGTCATGTGATCTGTCAATCCAACTGAATTCATCATGTGCATGAGTAGTGTCACACGGGTTCCTGTCTCCACTATGTGCATTTTATTTTCAAGATTATCCACATCCAGGGTAGCTGTATGTAGATAAGGACCCCCACAAAAGGTACTCTATCAAGTGCATTTGCTTGACATTAACAAGTGATGTGAATGTTTGCTAATCAGTCCACTTTTCCTCTGTCTCGGCTCTGACTAGACTTTCTGTTGTCTGGACTGGCGAGATGCCGCGGGTCACTCTCCCCAGACTGAAACGGTGAAAACATTTGGTTATTTTCTGAACCCCACACCGGGTTAGGGGATTACTGTCTGACCCAATCTTTCAGAGGGCAGTGCCATACTCCCCCCCATCCCAAACTCCCTCACACTCATCCACCCTCCCCCAAACTCCCTCCCCCAAACTCCCTCACACACACACACACACACACACACACACACACACATACACACTCTCACTCACCCACCCCAAACTCACTCACACCCACCCCTTAGCTTTACCTTGGCACAGTCGTTTTCCACTTGATGTCTAACTTCTCTCTCTGTCAACTCTAAACTCCATTTTTGTTTCTTTGCCTTCTGAGTGCGGGGGAGTAAAAGGCCTTTTTTAAACTCGGTGTTATCGGAAGTGTGTAATCTGCATCCTCTCAGGCATTTCTAGATGGAGAAGTAAAAGAAAAACATAACAGCAACACTTTCAAGCCTCTATTTTGTTTGTTTTGCCATGCCATGCCATGCCATGCCATTTTTCTGTACAGTGTGTCAGTTTGTCTGGCTGTCTCTTTCTCTCTCGTGGTCTGAGTTTCCATGATGCTGTGCCAGGCTGTTGTACATAAACAAGAGTGTCATTCTGCCTTGCAGTTGGTTGCCCACCGGCACATCCAGAAGCTAAAATATGTTTGTGTCTATGTACATGTGTGTATATTTCTGTTTGGTAATGTTCCTGTGTCTTGTGTGTGTTTTTTACATTTATGGGTATGCACATAGGTGTGTTTTTGCTATTTGTGTAGGTGTGTTTGTGTATGTGCATGTGTGTCTGTGAGCATGCACATAGTTATTTGCATGTGTGAATATATGCATATCTCTGATTGTGTGTGTGTGTGTGTGCGTGCGTGCGTGCACACGCGTGCGTGCGTGTGCGCATGTGTCTGTATGCATGTGTGTGTGTGTGTGTGTGGCTAAGCATAAGAGTATGTGTGTGTCTGTATATTTTCCTTTTACGGCCCCCTCAACCCCCCCTCCCCACTCTCTTTAAAGCATTCATCCTCTATTAGGACACATTAAATGCAATATGTTGCTAAATCCAGTTAATGGTCTTGGGAGATTTGAAGCCTATCCCAGCAGGCATTGGGTAGGTGGCTGAGGGACACACTGGACAAATCACCATTCCAGCACCTGCACACATAATCACTCACAATCCATACACTCCCACCTATGGGCAACTTTAGTCTCCATTTCACTTTACATGCAGGCCTCGGGCTTTTTGGAGGAAACCCACAAAAACACGATAAGAACGTGCAAACTCCAAGGAATGAAACCCCAGACCCTTTCATGACGAGGGAACAGTGCTAATCCCTTAATCCTCGACCACCCAAATACCACAGAGCAGAACCAAATTATGATGATTACATCTGAATAACGGATAAACTGTCTGTGTCGGAGTAAATCTACCTTTTAGATTATATAGTGTAACCCCAATATCAATTCCTCCTGGGAAGAGAGTGCAAGCGCAATAGTTGCTTTAGCAAGTATGCATTAAAGAAATGATGAAATTAATTTTTAGAATCACTTGTCCTCTGTATTTGGACATAAATCATGTCAAAATGGTGGATTGGGGTGGGACATGGCAACCTGTTTAAAATCTCGTTAAAAGGAATGCCATCAGGGGATTTTATTTAGGGAATAAGGAGGAGTGTTTGCAGGGGTAAGAAGCCAAAAGTGCATCACCGGACCATTTTCCCATTGATTGACAGCCTGCTGACAAGTTTCTGAAAAATGGGTGGGAGTGGTGATGGTTTTCATATGACAAAGGCTGGGGGAGGGATGGTACAGATACCTTCGATTTATCTCATTTGGTTTAGATTTTGATCCATCACCATAATTACACAATGAGACAAGGAACAAAAAAAATAAAAAAATGGGTAGGACGAACTGAGTTGATCTAAAAATAGAAGATGGAACGGGGTATCTGGGTAGCATGGCGGTCTATTCCGTTGTTTACCAACATGGGGATCTGTGGTTCGAATCCCCGTGTTACATGTCCCTATAGACACAATTGGCCATGTCTGCGGGTGGGAATCCAGATATGGGTATGCATCCTGGTCGCTGCACTAGCACCTCCTCTGGTCGGTCGGGGCGCCTGATCAGGGGGGAGCGGGAACTGGGGAGAATGGTGTGGTCCTCCCACGCGCTATGTCCCCCTGGCGAAACTCCTCACTGTCAGGTGAAAAGAAGCGGCTGGCAACTCCACAGGTATCGGAGGAGGCATGTGGTAGTCTGCAGCCCTCCCTGGATCAGCAGAGGGGGTGGAGCAGCGACCGGGACGGCTCGGGAAAAGTGGGGGTAATTGGCTGGATTCATCCATCTGTTATCCAACCGCTTATCCTGTTCTCTGGGGTCGCGGGGATGCTGCAGCCTTGGAGAGAAAAAAAAAAGAAAAGGGGGGGGGTAATAAAAAAAAAGAGGATAAAAATGTGGTATATTTTCAGGTATCCATCCTTAGATAGAATTACATTATGGGATAGAGACATTTTTTTATTTCAGCATGCCTTTAGGAAGTGTGGCAACAGCATCTGCATGTTTGGCATTGGCCCACAGTGAGAGACCCTACTTGTCAGGGTACGTGTACTCTACATGAATTATTCTGATGCAGTAACTTGTCATCATGTCCCTGGGGCACATTTGCTGAAGTAAAAGGCAAATCTGTTCTACACGATTCTTCTTAGAGGGTTGTGCCATGTGCTAGTAACAATGTCATGTAAATCAATGTTGTTAATAATAACGATGAAAATAATAATAAGGTGCACCTTTGAATTGAGGAGCGTGGCATCCTCATTCACTCATCACATAGCCTCGGCTCTGGTGACGTTTCACATTGTTTAGGTTGTCAGTGCCTTTCAACAGCGTTTCATACGCTGTTCGTCAAGGCCGCTACTTCCAATTCCCGGTTTTTCTTCTCGTCTCTTTGCCATGTTCCAACGTGCCAGGGAAGAATGGCGTCTCTTTTAACTCCTCTGTACGCTTAACCATTTAAATCTGTAATTACATGCTATGCGAAATGTTGCAGCCGGGGGCGAAATGAGCTCCAACTCTTTTGGGGAAGGGAGAACGTCAGATCCTTTGATACCTGGAAGGGCCATAGTTGGTCAAGTCAGAGGGTGGAGCAAGCTTATGTAATGTACATTTGCACCGCAGATATGGCATATGCCGTGTCGTCACACACTGCTCACATGCTGCACATTTTTCTGAATATTATAATGTGTGCATCTTGATTTACTTTTGTCATACCTAAATCTTAATGACAGTGTATTTCAGTAATACTGGATGTCTACAAAATTGTGGTGGTTTTGATGATATACGGTCAGTGTCTTGAGACCAGGTAAGTAATGGCTGGTCTTTTAGACCAGAGGTCTTACAGGATTTCCATTTAAATGTCACCACCTTGCAACATTTGGCAGTCTGGGGCTCTCTGGTTGATTGCAACCTTTCTGCAGTGCCTTAGGAGCAGATGACTCTATACAAACAGTGTTTTGAATTGTACAGTATGGCTTGGCAAGCCTACTCTGTGATTATGAAGTATGGGTTGTAAAGGTGACACCCACCCCCTGGCACAGCAGGTATAGCAGTACTGAGAAAAAAAAATCTTTCAAGGTGCTTGACTGATCGTATCGGAATGATAATAGAGAATACATCAAATCACACATCGAACCTCTAAACCCCAATTTAAGTGGAGTTGGTTTTTTTTTGCCCATCTGCTGTTAAGATAGAGGGGCCATAGTCACTCATACCACAGCATCCATCTCTTTCCCTATTTTATATTTATAAGGCAGGACCATGTGTTTCTGACATCTGGGCTGCAGCCTGCGCTTAGAGGCCCTCCCCCAACCCTTCCTCTATATCTGCCCATGCACCCTGCCGTAGCCCCGCCTACGTAAAGCCAGCCAGGCCCACAACATCCTGATACCCCAGTAACTTCTTCATTATTGTACTGAGTACTTAGAAAAAGCTGCATACCATGAATTGAACACAGCACACCTCTTATATGTTCCCTTCTCTGTGATTGCATTGTTGATCCATACCGAAGAAGAAATATTTGGAAAATCTTGCACTACTGTAGCTGTAAGGTAGATGGGGATGACTCTTCCTCACACATTATATGAAGAAGCCAGCTTTTTCAGTGTTCTGGAGTCATAAAATTATACACAATTAGATTTAAAATTCAACACTTTTTCCTTTTCCATGCTATTAGTACATTTCATCTCAACCTATATCATCCCTCAGGAACCAGTAACAGAGCCCAGCTAAAAGCCAAGCCAACTCTGCCCCCTACACACAGTTTATTAACTGCTGCATCTTCCACTGGTCCAAACTCACTCTTTCATCTGTATTTGTGACCTCATATCCTCCTCCCATCTCCTGTTCCTGTCCCACCTACAACATGTGTCTCTTACACTAATTCCTGGTTTCATTTAATTATGGACCCACTCCTAGAATAGGTCATGAGTCTTATTTGGTAAGCCTTATGGCAAGGTACAACATTTCTTTCCCCCCCCCCCCTTAACAAGTCAGTTTGTACAGGAAGATACAAAGAATTTGACTTGGTGTAAATGGTTGCTTAAAAACACAAAAGTATATAATGTACAACATTCTTATAATAGGACGCTAAGAGTGTCTGCATATCTAGGAATGTAAAGAGGACAAGGCAGTAAAAGCATTTAGACTTAAACCATCTTTGTTCGGCATGCACAATAAAAATTTTAAAAAAAGGAAAAGAAGAATAACAACAGAAAATGCATCCAACAGAAAATCTTTGGATAGTGGTACTTTTCTATGCAAAAATCCCATATTGATTATCACACTGTAATGACTCATGTTACACCTGTGAGAAGATCATACTAACAGGAAGATACACAGGACTGTGTATATTCATTCAGGTCCTAGACAGAAAACATACACACACACACACACACACACACACACACACACACACACACACACACACACAAACTATTACTTTGAAGTGAAAAATTGAAAAAAATTCTACTCACTCCACCATTACAGCCCCCTTCCTCACCTCCTCTCCCTCATCCTCTTTCCTCCTCCTCTTCCTCCTCCTCCTCCTCTTTCTCCTCCTCCTCCCACATCCACATCCTCCTGTCTGCTTACCCAGACAGCCTTGTTAACATGTCTACCCCTCTCTGAGCCTCTGCCAGTGGGGGGAAATAATAAACAGATTACTGCCTCGAGTTGTATCAACATCAATCATTGTTTTGCTTTATGCTGCACTTGTGGTGGTTGACTTCACTGACTCTCATCAAGGAAATTACTCTCCGTACACTCTTTATCAATTCACTCTTTATCCCACCTCTGACCAAACTCCAAGAGTGCCGGTTGGGGTCTTATGGGGGAAACAGAGAGCGACACGTGGTTGCCAAATACCTGAGGGACTTTCTAGATTGCTTGGCGAAGTCCTTAGCCCGTAATTATACCTAGTCTGAAAATAGCTGCATTTTGTAAGTAGAGGCCTTCCAAAGCTGCTTGAAAGGTAACAGAGGCCCAAAACCCATTCAAAGACGAAGAAAGCCAAAAGATCATGAATGATTAACACATTTTGAAATGAAACGTTGAATGTATATGTATGTACAAAACGCTGTACGGCAGAGCTGTGTAACAAAGCCTTTGTGTGCTATTATCTTCATTATTGATTATTCTATTCATTATTACAGATTTTGGCTATAAATTGATGACATATGTATCACTAGTCAGCGTATATCAAACCATTTTAATGTAAAGGTGATTTTGGGGAACTTTAAAACTGGCTGAGAGCCAGACCTTTGAATCTGGTGGCTGAGTGTCTGACAACACGCCAAGAGAGTCGGCAGCTGGTAAAGACTGACATCTAGTGGTAAAGAGTAGAATTACAATTATTTGTCTGTGTCAAAGTATTATATGTTTATTTGACATTCACTTAACAGTTTCATCCACAGTGCTCACATGATTTGTAGGAAAATTAAAATCATTTGACAATCGTAGCATTTGCGTGTTTCCTGCCTGTCTATTGCAGACTTTACATACATGGGCAAAGTGAGGCGATATGAAGCTCTATTAAATGAAATATACAATTATTGTGAATAAAGTGTCAGTGGAGAGTTGAAAGGGCAGAAATATTAATGTGCAATACATAACACAATATAGCAAAAAAACTTCAAAATGCCTAAAACCCCCTCAAGATTACCATAAAACTAAATTAAACTTAACTAAACTAAACTAAAATATATAAAATTAAACTAAACTAAACTGAAAAGAAATCGAAAAAAGAAATAGCTCCACCTACATTCACTAGACCCATGTGACTCCGAGTCAGGGTGTGGTGATATGGGTGCACTTGTTTCAATTGCTCCAGTAAACCCCTAATCAGGAGGCCAAGGCTTGAGAGGAGGGAGAGGTGCAGCACTGTCCAGAGCCATGGCCTACCAACAGAAACTGGCTGAAAAGCTCACCATCCTCAACAACAGGGGCAACGGGGTCCTGATACGCATGAACTACATTAAGAAGGTGAGGGAGAACAGGGCGTTTTTACAAAGGCAAGCTGCGGTAGCAGCAAAACTGGAATAAGGAACTTGATTTTGTGTCATGTGCTGTGTCTCAGTGGTTTTCTCTCTCAACGTATTTGTACATATGGGTACGCCAAGGGATGACATAGATAAAAGCATGTGGAAAATGTGTACTTAATGATAAAAAGAAATGGTTGATTATGACTGCCACTATATAAAACGTCACATCTTTATTTTTACTGCACTGGAAAATCTCTAAGAAGTAAAAAAAAAAGGTTGCTCCTACATACTATACAATACAGCACAAATAATTATGACTTTGTAAGGTAAACATGTTAGAAGAATTTACCATAGGTTTAAACTGTACTATATGAGCACAGAAATGGATAAAGATAAAATGAGCACGCTAATATCAAAGTTCACAGATATGAAGGCAAAACTGGCAATAAACACTGACTGTAACAAGTGTCCACTGCCAGCCCTTGTAGTTAGAAATCACCTAGAGGTTGCAGTTATGAGTTTTTTTTTATAAAACAGGTTTTGTGTATATTTGCTTGGTAGCTCATGCAGCACAGCCACTCCACCACATCTCAACTGAGCTCGCTAACAGGAAATGGAAACAGGATGTCATTCTGAACTACCATCCACCCTTGCACTTCACTAAAAACGAACCGTAAATGCTGTCGCTCACTCATAAAGACTGAGTGGACAATCCCGTAGTTATTTAAACTTGAGGAAGTTAGTTTTATAAGATCCTCTCTGCATTACTAGGTCATAGTGAGATGTGACTGCGGGCAGTATGGAGGAGAATAAAATTGGATGTTGTTGTGGATATGATTTGTTTTCAATTACCCAACAGCTCTGGAAATAAGGTACAGGTGGTAGTTTTCTACTCTTGTGAAAGTAACTGCACAATGTTTCACCACGCACATGCGTGCGCGCTCTCTCTCTCTCTCTCTCTCTCTCTCTCTCTCTCTCTCACACACACACCAGACCTGCCAGCCTTCTACTACTACTACTACTTTCGGCTGCTCCCGTTAGGGGTCACCACAGCGGATCATCCGTTTCCATTTATTCCTGTCTTCTGCGTCTTCCTCTGTCACACCAGCCACCTGCATGTCCTCCCTCACCACATCCATAAACCTCCTCTTTGGCCTTCCTCGTTTCCTCTTCCCTGGCAGCTCCATATTCAGCATCCTTCTCCCAATATACCCAGCATCTCTCCTCCACCCATGTCCAAACCATCTCAATCTTGCCTCTCTTGCTTTGTCTCCAAACCGTCCAACCTGAGCTGTCCCTCTAATATAATCATTCCTAATCCTGTCCTTCTTCATCACTCCCAGTGGAAAGCTTAGCATCTTCAACTCTGCCACCTCCAGCTCTGCCTCCTGTCTTTTCGTCAGTGCCACTGTCTCCAAACCATATAACATAGCTGGTCTCACAACCATCTTGTAAACCTTCCCTTTAACTCTTGCTGGTACCCTTCTGTCGAAAATCACTCCTGACACTCTTCTCCACCCACTCCACCCTGCCTGCACTCTCTTCTTCACCTCTCTACTGCACTCCCCGTTACTTTGGACAGTTGACCCCAAGTATTTAAACATATGCCTTCGTCACCTCCAGTGGCGCCCCCAGAAATTTTTCATTGGGCTGGCCAAATGGGGCCACTGAAAATCTTGGGGTGGCACACCAAAACCAAAAGCCATGACTGAATTTCGGGAATTCTATGATGCTGTTGTAGTATACTGTATAGCCTAGTGGAAAACTGTCAATATGAGAGTTAAGAAAAATATACATTATAGATTTAAATGAACAGCACCTAATGCAAAATATCAGATAAAAGCATATTATGCATAATCAGAAGCATATTCTGCATATGCGACCCGTGGTTGGGGGGGCCAGCGGGGGGGGCCAGGGATAGTATCAGGGTGGCCGTGGCCACCCCTTGGGGGCGCCACTGGTCACCTCCACTCCTTGCATCCTGACCATTCCACTGTCCTCCCTCTCATTCACACATATGTATTCCGTCTTGCTCCTACTGACTTTCATTCCTCTTCTCTCCAGTGTATATCTCCACCTCTCCAGGCTCTCCTCAACCTGCAGCCTACTCTTGCTACAGATCACCCTACTCTTGCTACAGACCAGACCTGCCAACCCTAAATAATAAAAATTAAGTCCTTTTTGCGTGCGCGCGCATACAATTTTTTTTGTGTTTGCGTGCATGCCGAAAGTACATGCTGAAAAAAAGACATCACACAGTACATTGTGAAAAAACACTTATTTATTGAATACCGAACTCAAAAAACAAAACCGCCAGTCATTCGGATTCATGACTGTTCACCATGTTAGTAGGCTTGCATCGGATAAAAAAAACAGTTTGAAGTCGAAAATAAACTAGACAGTTTTATGGAGGCCTTAAAATCACTCAAGCCTCTTTTTTTCAATATATTGTCGCGGTTTTTCTATAGCCCGGATAACTATGGATGGAGGCGGGGACTTTTAGGTGTGACAAACCGGGCTTCACCACCGTTAGCTAGATAGCTGCGCCAATGCTAGGGCTAGCCTGCTAGTTAGCTAGTTAGCCGTGTGCTAATGGGTTAGCAAGCTCACCTTGGGACCAGGGCTAGTGATGGAACAGGGCGGCTGAGCTCTAGGCGGGGCGGGAGATGGATGGCTGCTCTCCGGGGTGCGTGTCTCTCTCTGTACTCTGGCTCCGGTGTGACCGGGTGAATGTCTCTCTCAGTCTCTCTGGGGAAGCTCTCGGGGGTAGTCAGCTAGCTACAGGTACCGAGGCAGTCTGCTGCTAACACTACCACTGCTAGCCACCGTATCTACTGTCTAGCCCAGGATACGCTAGGTTTCCCTGCTCTATCCCACGCTAAGGTGACAGTCTACGATATGGTTACTAAACAGTTCTGGCCTTTGTCTCTCCCGCGGTGTCTAATATAGTTGCGTCTGTGACAGCGCGAGCTAACCTGTGATTGGTCCTCTAGCTGCACGAGCCCAGTGCAACATTCAAAGTACATCCCCAGGCATTTCCCACTACACTGCCCCCCTCCAGCACTGTTGAGTCCCTTCAACATAAATGAACAACAGACTACAAAGATCAGTCTGATTAATCTAACACGATAAATGGGACAGAACACCCGCGAAATGAACTAGGCCCGGAACAAAGGGCGTCAAACAAATGTGGGTGGTCGCTATCCATACTGGACTCTTGTGACTAGCCTAGTAACCCCCAAGTCAACTAGTCACGTCCGTCAAAGTTAGTCTAGGAGCCAGGCGGGCCTCCGGACTGGCCGGCCCCGTCTGGTGGTGTACGGGAGATGGGACTCAGCGGCGTCGGCTTCGTCTCCTTCTGGGTCAGGGGCGTTGGACTGCCCGCCCGGAGCACAGGCTGCTGTCCCACGACGTTGGGTGATTGTCGACTCGCCTGAAGAGTAGCTGGCAGCAGTGTGTTGGAGCGGCTGGAACCGAGCCGGGGAGCCTGGTGTGCTGGGTCCTCCATCGTCGTTTGCGTGGAACAGGTCCTCCAGCCGGAGATCAAGGTCTTCATCGATCTCCTCCTGCTCTGTCACTCCTTCGTACTCCTCTGTTCTCTGCGCCCCCGGCTCCTCCATGTCAGCAGCGGGAGGACCTCCTTCAGGTGTTTCCTGCGGCCCTATGGCTGGTGCTGGAGCAGACAACAGAGCATGGCGCCTGTCATCTGTGCCCCAGATCTTCACCAGGCAGTCATCTGAGCCCATGAAAATGCGTCGCCCGGTGCGGTCGAAGGTGACACAGTAGACAGAGGAGAGATGTCCCAGAATCCTCTTGTGCATCTTCATGTGCTGGTAGACAGCTGTAGGCAGTAGCTGGCGTAGACGGTAGGAGCCATTGAGCCGACGCCCATTGCTCGTCTCCACGATATTGGGTGGACTCCCATAGATAATAGGAGGCTCTGGGGGTCGTCCACAGTGCAGAGCAGCCAGCGCTGAGCCCTTCCACACAACATGCTTGCAGCTCTTGTTGGTACGCAGGAGGTTCTGCCTGCCGGCTCCCAGGATGCTGTGGAGACCAGGCACGCTGGCAGGAACCTCTTTCTCCAGCAGTGGACATACTCTAGAACACACTTGGAGTAGGTGGTCTGGGCTGATGTGCCTGTGCAACTTCACCTTGTTAATGTTGTCGATGCCCCTGGCCAGGGTCTTGAGCTCGGGGGTGCTCATGCTGTCTCCTACCGGCGGAGGACTTGGAGAGCTATCGCGACGCCGCTCGTCTTCCCATGCTACTCGCCGGATTCTCCCTTTTCCTTCAACCTCTCGCCCCAGCGTCGCTTTAAAGTCATACTCGCGTGCCTCAACCTTCCTGATTGCTTCAGCTAGTGTTTTGGGTTCTGCCCCCAGGACTTCATACGCGATGTTTTGGTTCTTCAGCCCGCGCAGAAAGGCTTCTGCAGCGTAGGCCTCCTGCAGTGTAACACCAACCTGCGGGTATGCCAGTGTGACAAGTCTCCTCACTTCCTCGCCAAACTCATAGAGGGTCATCTCTCTGGCCTGCTTAACCTCGCTGAGTTTACGGCGCGCAGTTCCCTCAGGCAGCTCTTTACCGTAGTGGCGGCGTAACTGGGTGATGAGCGCGTGGTAGTCATCTTTTATCGGAGCCGGCTGCGCGATGACAAAAGACATGGCGTTGTCCCTCAGTCGGAGATACAAGGCGTCCAAACAGGTCTCGTCGGTCCAGCCCCTCTTTCTCGCCATCCGTTCGAATGGTCCAACGAAACTATCCCAGTCGCCCTTACCATCAAAAGTGGCGAGGAGCTTGATGTCATTTTCGTGTCCTCGGTCGGGACCTTGTGAGCTTCGGTTGCCGCTCCGACTTTGAAGGTCTCCTGTCTGGCTCTGTTGACCTCTAGAGGAACCTGCCTGCCCTCCAACGCTGTCATCCAGCAGGTTTCGGCCGCCGTTGCTGTCCAGGGACATTTGGCCACCCTGCATCCCGTCGGGGGGTGGTACTGCAGTCGCTCCATTTTTTCCACCATGACCGATCGGAGTGCTGGTAAGTGGTGCGGGCTCACTGGGTCCATTTCCTGTATAGCGCAGGGCTGCTGGGGCCGCTTTGCTGCTCGGCCTGGCTGGCGTCTCCTCGTTGCGCCAGTCGCTCAAGTTAGCCACTGCGGCCATAGCTGCTGGCAACAGGTGATCAGCGCCGTCTCGCTGTCTGGCCCCTGGGTTCTCCCAGGCCGGGGTGAACTGCGAGAGTAGGCTCATGTCTTGCACCGTTCTGCTAGTTCGTTCTCCGAGCACAGCCCCTGCCGACCCTACACCACTATCGCTTTGAGGGCTACTAGGAGAAACCCCTTGCTTCACTACTTGAGCGATGGGCGACAAACCGGGAGGCTCACCTTGGATATCTGAACGATGACGGGCCCAATCGGTGCGCTGAATGGGAGGTGTGGGGGGACGAGATCGCTTAGCCACCGCTTCCGCTAGTCCATCGATACGCGCTGTGAGGGCCTCCATCTGCATCTCTATCTGGCATTGCATCTTAACCTGGGTCTGGCGTTCCATGTTTTCCATCTGGCGTTGCATCTGAACCTGGGTCTGGTTCATGGTTTCCATCTGCGCCAGGAGGAGCTTCATCCAGGCGTGCTCTCCGGGGTCTTCTGTCCCCACACCAGCACCATCCAGACTCAACTCAGACTGTTCTTTTACATTTTCTTTGTCCTGTGACATTTTTATTTTTCCACTGATTTACGTGACTACTGAAGAAATTACAGTGCTTCACAAAATGGCTGACTCACTCAGTTGCTAGCTAGCTATAGCGATGCCGCCAAAAAGCTGCTAAATGCTGCTTTGAAATGCTGCAGAATGTCAATGCTAATTAGCTAGCGCCACTGGACGTCCTTTTGTGCACTTTCAGGGTGAAACTCGGTGAAAAACAATATCCTCACAGTGTGAATGGCGTTGAGAAACTAATGAGTCTTTTTATTCACTTTTTCGTTTGGGTTCCACTTCATAAAGAAGTTTCTTATTCACTTTTTTCGTTGGGGTTCTACTTCACGAAGAAGTACAAAATGGCTTCTTGCTAGCTGGGTTAGCTCACAGTGTGCAGGCTGAATTATGCCGCCATGTGACCGAGGCAGGATCCTCCGGTGTTGAGATTATGGCGAATCCCAACCTTTTATCCCACTTCTGACACCACTTGTCGCGGTTTTTCTATAGCCCGGATAACTATGGATGGAGGCGGGGACTTTTAGGTGCGACAAACCGGGCTTCACCACCGTTAGCTAGATAGCTGCGCCAATGCTAGGGCTAGCCTGCTAGTTAGCTAGTTAGCCGTGTGCTAATGGGTTAGCAAGCTCACCTTGGGACCAGGGCTGGTGATGGAACAGGGCGGCTGAGCTCTAGGCGGGGCGGGAGATGGATGGCTGCTCTCCGGGGTGCGTGTCTCTCTCTCTCTCTGTACTCTGGCTCCGGTGTGACCGGGTGAATGTCTCTCTCAGTCTCTCTGGGGAAGCTCTCGGGGGTAGTCAGCTAGCTACAGGTACCGAGGCAGTCTGCTGCTAACACTACCACTGCTAGCCACCGTATCTACTGTCTAGCCCAGGATACGCTAGGTTTCCCTGCTCTATCCCACGCTAAGGTGACAGTCTACGATATGGTTACTAAACAGTTCTGGCCTTTGTCTCTCCCGCGGTGTCTAATATAGTTGCGTCTGTGACAGCGCGAGCTAACCTGTGATTGGTCCTCTAGCTGCACGAGCCCAGTGCAACATTCAAAGTACATCCCCAGGCATTTCCCACTACAATATAAATTTATTTCTAGTTTTTCCCCTTATCCCACCCGATTAACCCAATGGCATATGGTCGGAACTCTTGTCGAATAACTCCCCTGGCTCACGTCTCTACAGGAAGGACATAGTCGTAACACCAGCTTCAAACTCGTGTGGGCTGCTCGTGCTAGTTTACCCGCTGAATACTTCCGGGCAAGATGGCGGACTGAGCAGCCGCATACTGTCAGAGCAGTGTACAGTTCCTCAGAGTAAGTTATTGGTTTACTTTATAAACCCCCACTAAATAGTTAAAAGTGACAGTCTGACCATGTCCAAGGAACAAAATAAGCAAAAAACCGAACTAAAAGCGCAGGTGGACTCCGCGGGGAGCCATGGGTCCTCGTCTCTGACGGACCGTGATTATGTGATGGCGGTGGAGTCTGCAGCGTACGTCGGAGAGAAACGGAAGTCTCGACGAGATGAGCGACTCCCCACCGGTAACACCAACCAAAGATCCTGCTCGAAAAATAGCCAGGCAACTTCCATCCTCTGCTGAGCTGTTAGCGGCCATTCAAGCACTTCACACCAGATTTGACAACCAAGAGCAAACGATGGAGGAGTTCGACACGAAGATGACACAAAACACAGTGATGATTGCTAGTCTGACCAAGTCAATCGAATTTAACGCAGCGGGGGGTGAAGAAATGCAAGGAGCAGATTTCGGTTTTGGAAACTCAAGTGTACACCCTACGGAAAGAAGTCGACGAGCTCAAAGAGAGATCACGAGAACAGGACCGGTACAAACGACGGTGGAATTTGAGAATTAAAGGAATGACGGGAGAAGATGGAAGAAAATATCAGGCAGGATGTGATCCGGCTACTTGGAGAAATCACCCCGGAATGGTCCCAGAAAATGGATGAGTATGTGGGGACACTGTGCATCGCCTGGGGAAGAAAGAGGCAAACAGGACCCGCCAGGTGATTGTACAGTTCGTCAAAAGACAGCACAGAGATGGCATCTGGAAGATGCCTAAAAAGTCGCAGGTCTGCGCGGATGCTGCAGGGATCCGTTTCGCCGAGGACTTGACCAAGGATGAAAAGGTGGAGAGGGAGAGACTTTGGCCGCAGATCGAACAAGCAAGGAAGGCTGGTGAAAAGGCGTATTTCCGCGGATCGTTTGGATTCATAAATGGACGCCGCATTATGCTAAAGAGAGGGAGGCAAGTGTCTAGCGACATGAGAGGACGACGGAAAATACGAGTTTAAAGGTGGGGGTTTGGTTTTTTGTGTTGTTGTTTAGTTGATGTAGGAGGAACGTTCACTCTTAATTTCTAAAGTTAAGAAAACTTTTACAGCTTTTTATTTTTATTGTTATTGCTGAGTTTGAAAATAGCATTTTGTTCCATTGTTGATGTTAAAAACAAGTTTATCTTTTATTTCATTAAACGCAAGGGGTCTCAAGAGATGTGAAGAGGAAGGCTATATTTTTATTTTGTAAAGGGCAAAAAGCCCACTGCACTTTTTTACAGGAAACTCATTCATGTGACGCTGATGCTACCTTCTGGTCAAACCAAAGGGGAGAGAAAATCCTGTTCAGCCATGGCTCTAAGCATTCTGGTGGTGTAGCCATATGTTTCAATAGGTGTCATAGGTAGTTAATTTCAAAAATGATGAGGATGGTCATTGGCTTGCAGTTGTGTTAAATGTTGAAGAAACTTTTGTTATTCTGATAAATGTCTATGGATATAACAATAGTAACCAAAACAAATTGTTGTTATTGAAAGTGACTGATGTTATTTCTGAATATAAGGAAGTCTATCATACTGAATTTATTCTGATTGGTGGAGACCTAAATGTGACGCCTGATGAATGGCAGGACAGGTGCCCTTCTATATACAGTACTAACCAGTATAATAACATTTTATTTGATTGTATTAACTCCAATGCTCTAATAGATGTTTGGAGAGACAGGAAGATGTTAGTCAATTTTCGTGGGTTAAACCAAACGGCAGTTGTAAATCCAGAATAGATTTATGGTTAGCAACATCTGAAATTGTAAAGTATGTGTCAGACGTGTCAATTTCTAGCACTCCCTTAACAGATCATTGTTTAATTCATATTGTATTGAATCCAGAGAGTAGGACGAAATATAAAAAAGATTTTTGGAAGTTTAATGCAGACCTCCTAAAAGATGAGGCGTATGTTAAATCTATCAAACATTTATTACAGATCAATGATGTTGAATGCACAGATCATAAAATGATATCTGAAGAAGTGTATAGATTTTATTCTAAACTGTATTCATCAGAATACTCTGTTGACGATTCGATCGCATTTCCAGAAAATGTAAAACCACATATCCCCAAAATAGATTTAACGTTTAGAGAGATTTGTGAGTCTGAAATGCAAATGGTTGAATTAGACAATGCAGTTAAGAGGATAGCAGTAGGAAAAGCTCCAGGACAAGATGGTCTGACCTCCAATCTCTATAAATTCTTTTGGGAGGATATAAAAGGGATTTTTTTTATGCTATAAATGACATGATTAGGAATAGGACACTAACTCCTACAATGAGACAGGGATTAATAACACGTATACCCAAACATGGTAAAGATAAAAGATATATTGACAATCTATACGCCCTATTACGCGGCTAAACACTGACTACAAATTTTTTACATATGTGATTGCTGACAGATTAAGGGACGGTATGACACAGATTATAAGTGACACCCAGTCTGACAGATCTATACATAATAATATAAGATTGGTATTAGACTTATTAGATTATAGCCATTTAATTGTTGATGATGGAGTTATTTTATTTTTCGACTTTTACAAGGCCTTTGACATGGTTGAACATCCATGGAATATTTTGGTTTTGGGGAAAAATTTATAAAGATAATTGAAATGTTATATGACGATATTAATAGTTTGGTTTCTCTGCCATTTGGAACATCAAGGCGTTTTGAAGTTAAACGAGGTATTCGTCAAGGTTGTCCATGCTCACCTTTATTATTTATTATTGTGACGGAATTATTAGCTATCCTTATAAAAAACAGTTTAGATGTCCAACTATTAAACGTTATTGGAATTTTTTGGTTATTAGTCAGCTAGCAGACGACATCACTTTATTCTTAAAGAAAACAGCACTGATTCCTGCAGCACTGAATGATGTGTCTCTGTTTTCAAAAGCTTCTGGTTTACATTTAAATATGAAGAAGTGTGAGTTATTGGCTGTTCATGATCACCCTCTGATTAATGTGCACAATATTCCAGTAAAGAGTGAATTTAAATATTTGGGAATCATAATTACAAAGGATAAAAATATTAGGGAAATATCTAATGTGGTAAATAATATACAGAACTATAGAGCTATTCTTAATAGTTGGCTGCAAAGAGACTTATCCATTTTTGGATGCATTTTACTTACCAAGATGGAGAGTTTATCTAGACTCATCTATCCAGCCTATTCATTAGATATACCTGATAAATTAATCAAAAAAATTAAATAACTTCAACTTTATTTGGAAAAATAAGCATGATTATTTAAGGAGAGGTGATATTGTGAAATCTGTTGAGGAAGGGGGTCTAAGTGCAATTGACTTTGATCCAATGAATGGTACCATCAAACTAAAATGGTTACAAAGTTTTGTTAAAAAAAGTGAAAGTTTTTGGTTTGATTTTCCATCCAAAATCTTCAGGAATTTTGGTGGTATAGACTTCTTATTAAGATGTGATTATGATATTCCTAAACTACCTGTTAAGCTAGCTGCTTTTCATCAACAAGTCCTCCGTTATTGGAAATTGATATACAAGCATAACTTTACCCCACACACAGTCCCAATATGGAATAACAGATACATATTAATCAAGAGAAAATCTTTCTGTTACAAAGACTGGATGGGGAAAGGTATCTGGTCCATTTAGCATCTATTGGATAGTTGTGGAAATGTCTTAACATATGACGCTTTCATTGAAAAATACAATCTGGTTTGTACTAATAAACAATACAACGCAGTAATCAAGGCAATTCCACAAGCAATGATTATTTTAATCAAAGGCATGCTGACTTATTCTGTGGTTATTCCACCAATGCCTACTTAAGTCATAGATGGATGTAGTTTTTTAGATAAAAAAATGCAATAATAAATTATGAAGGACCAATCTCACCTCAATTTGTTTCTCTTCACCCTTGAAGAGGAAATTTTTGTTCAAAGAATACACCAGAAATTTTATAATTAAGATAAGAACCAGTTACCTTTCCTTTCCAATCCCACCCAAGGCTAAAGAAGTTCACTTTAAAATGTTGAATGAGATCTACCCGTGTAATGACTTCTTACACCAAAGGTTTAATTTAGATTTAAATAGTTGCACTTTCTGTAATGCAAACATTGAAACAATAGAACATCTTTTTTTCTCGTGTAGCTTAATTAGGGCCTTTTGGGATGCTTTTCAAAATTGGATAACCTGCAGTGATCAAATTCCTCAGATTTTAACATATGAAAATATAAGATTTGGTTTACAATTGGAGGACAAGAAAACAGAATTTGGGAATAATAATTAAATTATTTTGGCTAAATTTTTCATACACAAATGTCGCTTTTTAAAAATTATTCCAATATTTGCTGCATATCAAAATGAGATAATACTATATAAAAATATGTAAAATGTTGTAAAACTCAAAAAGCCCTATGTCTTTATCAATATCTATGTACCTTAATTCCTGATTGACCACTTGTGTTTTATTTTTATTTTATTTTTTGTAATTTATTTTTTGTTATGATTATGCTTGCTCAGTTTCTTTTTGTTGTAAAAGATATGCTCTTGAATATGTTGTGCCTTGTTGATTGTATAATATTGACAAAAAAAAAAAAGTTTACCCGCTGAAGCCGCGCATGGGTTGCGTTACCTTCAGGCCGCGAAGGAGACGTGGGGGAGAACGCTTTCAGTTGCTTGGCTACAGGCGCCCGGATGGTCCAGAGGGGTTGCAGGAGAACGACGAGTCCCCGAACACTACACCGATCTACACCCACTATCCCTCGGGTAAGGGTGGCCTAATGAATGCCTTACCCCGTGGACGCTCTGGCCGTGACCTGTTACGGCGAGTCTGGGATACGAACCTCCCAGCCACATGACAAGCAGTTGCAAGAACGGCGGTTTATTCCGCTCGGTCATCAGAGCGGCCGAGCCTTTATTTTAAAGGCAGCTCTTTTGCGTATTTTGGACTATAAACTCGTGGTCGCGTATTTTGGTCTCAAAATGCGGAGTGACTACGCAGAATGCGTAGAGGTTGGCAGATGTGCACACACGCACACGCACACAGCAAATACAAACAAGCACACGCGCGCACACACACACTGCAATCCAAACACACACACTGCACACACTGCAAATACACACACACACATTGCACATACAAACAAGCACACACACACTCTGCAAATACTAACACACACCACACAGACACACTGCACATACAAACACGCACACACACACACCACACACACACACACACACACACCACACACACACTCACACAGAAGCAATTTTATGCCTTGATAATTGCACCATGTAAACTGGTGAAGAATCTAGACTGTATACGTAGGTGTGTATGTTTGTGTTCGCGCGCATGCTTCTTTGTATGTGCAGTATCTGTGTGTGTGTGTGTATCTGTGAGAAAGAGAGCGCGAGTGAGCGAGAACGCATGTGGCCTTATCTATCCAGTTAAGGCATAGCTCTCACTCTCTCTTTTCTTCGAATACCCTCTTTCTCAATTGCTCATCTGCACACATTCCCATCTAGAAGTTGCCCAGTATGGGTGCAGGCCTTCCCCCACAAGGGAGCAGCAAAGTGGAGTACTTTGTTCAAAGTCAAGACTACAGTAGTTGTTGAAGCTTGGGAGAGCAGTGGGGGACATCATTCATTCACAGTGTTCCAAGATGGTCTGGGATTTCATCTTCCAGCTAAATTGTCTAACCTTTGGGCAACTGTCACCCCAAAAAATGAATTAGAATTGATCTGAAGTAAAGTGTCAAGGGGGTTACCTTTTCCCCAACACACACACACACACAAAATGCATTTTCATGCTGGCTGAGCCTCGAGTTGCGAGCCACACAAATCTTGTGAACTGATGACCTCAGATGGTCTTTCTTTTGGTTGAATATAACTGATGTGATCAACTCCCCAGACCAGCCTGGCTTGTATGTCTAACGTTAGCTATAAATTAGGAAGGAGAAAACAAACTTTAACGTCATGGTTAAATTTGACAAACTCGGGGTGCCCCGGTGGCTCATCTGGTAGAGTGGTACCACATAGGGCTGAGTCCTTACTGCAGTGGCCTCGGTTCGAATCTGGCCCGGGCCCTTTGCTGCATGTCATCCCCTCTCTCTCCCCTGCCTTTCCTCTCTCTCTCTCTCTCTCTCTCTCTCTCTCTCACGACTATTACTATCAAATAAAGGCGGAAAATGCTAAAAAAAAATGTTGACATTCAATATTCATTGACAAATTCTGTATTGGATGATGGGTGTCATAACCACAACACAATCTGATGCTGACTGACTCCACTCCTCTGGTCACAGACATGTTCAGACCCTAAGCTACGACCATCCATCCTGTCAGACAAAGCTACGGAGCCAGCCATCAAATACATTAACAAGAAATTCCCCAACATCGACATCAGAGGAAACAGTGTGAGTATACAGTACGCTCTCTTTTAACTCATAGTTCACCTGAAGAACTGAACGTTTCTGCTGCACTGTGGCTTTTCAGATGTTATAGCAACCAACCTTGTTCAAATTCTGTAAACGAATAATCACCAGAGCTTGATAAAGCACCCAGCAAAATCTTAACAGCTTATTGAATCTTCATATTGAACATATAATGATCCCACTTGGTTCCAAAGCAGTTGCACAGTTGTTAATAAATAGCCTGAGAAAAAAATCAAAATGCGACTTTGCTAGTAGGAAAAAATAAAGGTGCACTTGATTAGACAATTGATGAAATGACATATGCCAAGATTTTGCAGAGATTTTGCAGGGGTATTTTTGCAGCATTTTGAGAGTTATAGAGAAAAACCATGCAACATATTCACAGGCACAAATGTAGAAGAAAAAAAAAAGATTGTCCTTTGCTCATAAAGCCGCAATTCTTTTTATGACATACAAGACGACATTTTATTCCATTATAACTGTTGGATTACTGTGCCGCGGTTCTTTCACTGAAGCAGAATTCACTAGCGTTAATGCCCATGCAAACTGAAGATCACAAGTAATAACTCACTTAAATTCAGGCAATGTAAAGCCACATCCTGCTGCTCATTAAAAAGCCATTTGCTAAAAGACTAAAATTTAAATGCAACATCTGCTGAAATCTAAGTGTGCCTTGTTTATTGCAGCAACATCTGACCAACATCCAGAGACAGAAGGCTGAGGTGATGTCAGCCACAGCCAGTTACTACAACTCCTTCCTGGATGTCATGGAGTTTAGGGTGATTATCTCTCTCTCTCTCCATAATTTCAGATATTTGCATGCAGAGTAGTTTATGCTGATAGAGGGAAAATAATAGACTCGGGTGCCAAGCATCAGGGAGAATCATACTCGATTTTTTGCTGGACTTCCTGTCACACTTCCCAGGGTTTTCTCATTTTTCCATAATGGGAGGCACAGTACGGCCAACACATTATTGCTAGTTGTGAATTATGCAGCACTGATATCACAGGGAGATGAATATAAATAATACTTAAAATAGTTGTATTACCTGGAAGATTTACAGTACAGTTAGAACATTTACATTTCCAGGGCATAAGCCAGGTTATCTGCAGGTGTGACGCTCCGCATGATTTATTTTTTTCTTTCTTAATCTAACACATTCCCTGTTTTGATTCTGGTTTCAGGACCATGTCTATGAGTTGTTTAATACCATTGATGCCTGCCAGTGCTTCTTTGATATTGTAAGTATTTCATGACTGTTTTGGCTATAGTTTGGTTATCGTATCAAAGTACCAAATGTAGCATAGTCAAGCTTAAATTCAAACTGTTTATCCCCACTTTTGAAAAATCTATTGGGTTCTATTCCCAAACCGGTGGCGAATAACAAAGATAATTATCGCTAAACAGTCTGACTTGAAATTTCCTATCTGTTAAACTAAAGCTGTGGACCCTAAATGTGCCATGTGCATTGTATAAAATTTCAATTTGAGTCTTGGACAAATCAACCCAATTGTCTTCGCTTTACTTCTCCCTTAAGTGATTCTTTTGCTCTTTGTCCTCATCAGACCATCAACTTTGACTTCACCAAGAGCTACTTGGACCTGATCGTCATCTACACCTCTGTAATCGTAATGCTTTCTCGCATCGAGGACAAGAGGGCCTTGGTGGGTTTGCACAACTGTGCCCATGAGATGACCACTGGGAGCAAGTAAGGAGATATTAAACTGCTTAATGGACTCTCAGTTCTGTCCCCTTAAGGCAGCAGGCTAGTCCAGATGTTAGCGAGGCTGACCACCTCTAGTCAAGGGTACTAGTTCAATGCCTGTAACACATTTCCTGCCGAAATGTCCATGAGCAAGATATCTAACCCTACTTCCTCCATGAATGCAGCACTAGATTGCTTCCCCAAAGATAATTTCCCTCCTCCTGTGGGATTTGACAAAGCATATATAGAAAATAAAAATAAAAATTTGATGCATGCTGGAATGAAATCTAACTTTGCATTTTGGCAGCTTAGTAATAGAAATTGATAAGGTCAGTTTTATTCCAAAAACTTAACTTAGCATTCCTCAAAATAAGTTGTTACCTTCTAGCTACAATATTTAAAAATGCATAGCAATGAAAAAAAAAGAAGGGAATCTCAATTTAAATTGCAAAGCCGATAACTTTGAAGTGGACAAGAACATAGATTAGCTGATATGCAAATGAAAACATGTCCCTCAAACTTGTTTTCATTCCTCTGGTATCTGTTTTCCATTCACCGAGTGCTATTCACAAACGTTTCCACCTGGTCAACAAAAGATGGCGTTCGATATGTTATTCCATGTAAAGTAGTTCATGCATGTTTTAAGTGAAGCCATTAAAAGTTTACTCATCTGTCAATATTGGCTTTAGATGGGACGTCCAGGTAGCATAGCGGTCTATTCCAACACGAGGATCCCAGTTCGAATCCCCGTGTTGCCTCCGGCCTGGTAGGGCGCCTGTCTGTGGGTGGGAAGCCGGATGTGGGTATGTGTCCTGGTCGCTGCACTAGCGCCTCCTCTGGTCGGTCGGGGCGTCTGTTCGTGGGGGAGGGGGAACTGGGGGGAATGGCATGATCATGCTACGTCCCCCTGGCGAAACTCCTCACTGTCAGGTGAAAAGAAGCGGCTGGCGACTCAACATGTATCGGAGGAGGCATGTGGTAGTCTGCACCCCCCCTGGATCGGCAGAGGGGGTGGAGCAGCAACCGGGAAGGCTTGGAAGAGTGGGGTTGGCCGGATATAATTGGGGACAAAAAGGGGGGAAAATACCCCCCACACACACACAAAAAAAAAGATGTATCTTTGGACTGGACATAGCTGTCCCCCTTCATTTAGTAGACTCAATCTTCCAGAGACATAAACTATTCCCAGCTAACCTGTTCAGAGTGCCAAGCGATATTTTGGCATTTTGAACCCCTCCACTTCATATTGTGTTTTTCTACACTGCAAAATGGCATGATGCACATCTGCACTGCAGACATGAGCCGCAAACACAAACACAGAGCCATGAATATAAATGTCACCACAAATGCATCCATCTGAATATGAATGCAGTATGGCCAATTATCTCATCTCTCTCATCTTGGGTCTCCCAGAAAATGAGATGTATTGTTCTGTTGTTGCTGTTATTGTTCTTCTTCTGCATTTATTGAGAAATAATTTGTTTGGATCCTGCAGTGAGCCATCCTACCCAAGACTGGGCCAGATGTTCATCGAATATGACCAGCCCTGGAAGAAGCTTGCTCAGGAGTTTGGCCCTCACACAAGGGTGGGAGTATCTATCTATCTATCTATCTATCTATCTATCTATCTATCTATCTATCTATCTATCTATCTATCTATCTATCTATCTATCTATCTATCTATCTATCTATCTATCTATCTATCTATCTATCTATCTATCTATCTATCTATCTATCTATCTATCTATCTATCTATCTATCTATCTATCTATCTATCTATCTATCTATCTATCTATCTGTGTGTGTGTGTGTGTGTGTGTGTGTGTGTGTGTGTGTGTCTGTCTATTTATTTATATGTCTATCTCTTTATCAATCTGTCTGTCTGTTTGTCTGTTACATTGTTATACAAGTCCCCATGCAGCACTAGATGATAAGACCAGAAAAAATGGCACATGGATATAGATGGATATGGATATAGATATGGATAAGAAAATATTGGATATCAAACATAGTACTTACCAGCACTAACTCTTTCTTTCTCCACTTTTTCAATCATGTCCCCCTCTCTTCTCTTTGACTGTCTGTCTGTGTGCCTGTCAGTCGGTGACAGCGGCAGTGCTGTCTCTGCAGATGGTGTACCCTCGCAGGAACCTGCCAGCAGAGCAGTGGAGGGGCATCCAGCTCCTCAGCCTCCTCAGCTCTCCCACCAGCATGTTAGAGCCTGCCTGCTGTGACACTGTGAGCATGTTCTCCAACAATCACAACACCACTCAGAATCAGAGTCAGAGAATTAGTCGGTCAGAATCTGTTTTATTTTCTGACCCAAACCTCCACAGGACCAGGAATAGGGTAACATTTAAGAAAAATAGTATACATTTAAGAGAAGCAGTATTAAAAGCAGTACAAAAGTCAGAGGTAACATGAAATGTAAAAAGTGTCAGAAGTATGCAATGCTGGATCTTTATGTGTCCTCTCTCACCAGCTACTCTCCCACATCCCTCTTTTTAGTAATGGGTGAGCAAGGCAATATGCCTCAATATGTTATTAATTAGACAAGGGAAGAAATGTGAGAGGCTTGAAATGAGATTCGAACACGTGTCTACTTGACATTAATAGTGCCAAGGATATCACTATCTCTTTTTCAGTGTACACAAAGGAAATACCACAAACACAAATGGTAGTCATGAAATATCTGCTACAAATTATTTGGAAGAAAAAAAAAAACAACAAAATACAACAAAAAGAATAAATCAGCAGATGAAAAAAATTAGAATCTTACTTCCGTTTCTTTTCCTTCATTTTCTTTTTACGTTTTTCTTCTTGTTTTGACAAATATTTCTCTATTTTTCCACCTTCCTCCTAAGCATCATGTAATTTCATCCTCACTTAACCTCCCAACCTTCTCCTCTCAGTCCTTCAACTCATACAGGGAATATGCTGCCCTCCTCCTTTAAACACAGCTGTAAGTCCCTCTGACCCAACGTCATGACTCCCATGCCCTATAGCTCCACCATATGTGTGCCAATACTCCAACCACAGAGGCTCATTCTTCCGAAATTTTACATTTTCTGAGGATTATCTCTGTGGGTGAAATGTGATGGAACAGAGCATTTTGGAATAACACTATGAATACTGCATGCAGTCTTGTAAACGTGGGGTTGCACAATTAAAATGCAAAACAAAATGCTTTCTGAAGGACACTGTATTTCTATTGAGTTCATAAGGTTGATGTTCACATCACAGATGGCGTGTGAATACCTCTCTCTCGAAGTGATGGAGCGGTGGATCATCAGTAAGTATTGCCTCTCCTGGATGCTCATGGATGAACTGTCCATTTGAGTAGACACACACACATGTATATAAAAACGCAGAATGCAAGAATGTGATGGAGTGGACATCTACAGAATGCCCCATTCATCTTGGGCCTGCAATATATGGTATCTTCAGTTGAAGATGCAAACAATGTCTTTTTCATTCATCTTCCACGGTCATACTGCAGCTCAACATGTGAAACCTTTTTAATCCACTGTTCAAAATTCAGATTGCAAATTAAGGTGAGAAGAAAACCATCTATAATCTGACTGATATAACTTTGTGAAGAAAGACAGCAGAAATGTAGCAATATTTAAACAGAGAGCAATAAACACAGTTAAGATGTTTTGATGTCGTCGTCTTCTCTGCAGTTGGTTTGCTGTTGTGCCACAGTAGTCTGAACACCAACCAGGCCTCCCAGGAGCTCTGGAAGATGGCTCTGAGAAGTGGCCTGTTCCTCACCCTCATCAGGGACGAGGTTATCAACGTACACAAGGTCTCTGAGGACCTCTTTGACAACTTCAAAGGGTAATGTATGACGTACCAATTCATCCATATTTTTACTTGTGCATAATAAGACCGTACTCTGTGCATCGCGTTGTACACGTAGCAATTATCAGGCTTTCATATGGCCTTGGCACTGTGTGAAAGCCTTTATGTGTCTTTATAACTTTCCTATGGGATTGCAGTGATCATGAAAAAGTGGCATTTTAAGAAAACATGTCCTCAAGTTCAAATCTAGGTAAACTTTTACTGATTGTAAAGTGAGTCTGCCCATACATAGAATTGGACTTGGTGTGATGATTAAATTAGAAATTCAAGGGACGGCATTTGGGTGGCATAGCAGTCTATTCAGTTGCCTACTAACACGGGGATCGCCAGTTCGAATCCCCGTGTTACCTCCGGCTTGGTCGGGCGTCCCTACAAACACAATTGGCCGTGTCTGCGGGTGGGAATCCGTATGTGGATGTGTGTCCTGGTCACTGCACTAGCGCCCCCTCTGGTCGATCAGGGCACCTGTTCGGGGGGGAGGGGGAACTGGGGGGAATAGCATGTTCCTCCCACGCGCTACATCCCCCTGTCCCCCTGTCGAAACTCCTCACTGTCAGGTGAAAAGAAGCGACTGGCGACTCGACATGTATCGGAGGCGGCATGTGATAGTCTGCGGTCCTCCCCTGGATCGGAGAGGGGGTGGAGCAGCGACCGGGACGGCTCAGAAGAGTGGGGTAATTGGCCAGATACAATTGGTGAGAAAAGGGGGGGTCATGTGACGTCATGCAACTGCCTTTTTTTTTTTAATTGATTTTCCCCCTCTTTTCTCCACAATTGTACCCGGCCAATTACCCCACTCTTCTGAGCCATTTCGGTCATGGCTCCACCCCCTCTACCAATCCAGGGAAGGCTGCAGACTACCACATGCCTCCTCCGATACATGTGGAGCCACAAGCCGCTTCTTTTCACCTGACAGTGAGGAGTTTCACCAGGGGGGACGTAGCGTGTGGGAGGATCACGCTATTCCCCCCCAGTTCCCCCTCCCACCTGAACAGGCGCTAGTGCAGCGACCAGAACACATACCTACATCCGGCTTCCCACCCGCAGACATGGCCAATTGTGTCTGTAGGAAAGCCCAACCAAGCCGGAGGTAACACGGGGATTCGAATTGGCGATCCCTGTGTTTGTAGGCAATGGAATAGACCGTAGAAGGTGATGTCTTAAAAAGACGAGTCATGAACTTACAATGGGGAATGTGCATCTAACCCTATCCCACCATTGGAGGACTTGAAGGGGGAAGAGGTGCGATAAGGTGGGTTGATGACCCAAGACAGGCCAAAACAGAGATGGAGAAGGTCCTAGGTTTGATTCCAGACCTAGTATGGAGTCTGCATGTTTCCCCTTTTTTCATATAAGTTTCTACTCAAAGTGTTGAGTTTATAGTTAGATGATTCAGAGAATTCAAACTGCCTGAAAGTGTAAATTGGGTCCAAGTAACTCTGGCATGTGGGCCCTTCGATGAACTGGTGACCTGTCTCGGGTGTTTACTTAATATCTGATGCACATGCTGGGATAGGCTCCAACCTTGTGTAACCCTACATTAGATTAAGCGAATATAAACAATGAATGGATGGATTTTGGAAACTGGCCATATATGTGAACAATGGTCTAAGTAATTATGAGTGTGAGGGCCCTGTAATGAACTGGAGACCACCCGTCGAGAGCATCTCCCTGCATTCTGCTCAATGCCTGCAGGGATAGACCCTTCATCAACCCTAAATATGACTGGCCTACAGAGAATAAATGAACAAGTGAACCCACACCATTGTCCCTCTGTGAATACTGTTATCATTTCTAAAGTTCCTGCTGACCTTTTGACTGTTTCACTTGATTTCAGATATGGGAAGCGAATTGCAGATATCAAGGAATGCCGTGAGCATGCTATAGCTAACAGGTGGGGCCTGGCAGACGGAGCAATCTTCACTTGTGACTTTTGAGTCATAACTTTCTAATGTTATATGAAGTTATTTGTAGAATCACCTTGAAACGACAGCTCTGAACCAAATGTCCGCTTCATCCCTTTCATTATCAGTGGGGTTATGCACAGAGAGAGGAGACACTATCTGAGGGGAGCTTTGAAAGAGTTGTTTAAAGTTCTGGAGGATGAGCCCGGACTACTGGGACCCAAGGTACGTAGAGATGACTTGCAAATCAGTGCTGCATGAAGAGTTTCATCCTTTTATACAGAGTGGTCCAATTTTGAGTCCAGAAACCCTAAAGTTAGACACCGCTGTTCCTCTAATGGAAAAAATTCATGACTTTTTCATTAAATGCATTGAATAGTCTGTAATTAACACAAGCTCACCAGGGTTATTTAAACGAAATCGACCAGTAAACCTTCTTTTTTTGATTTTTGAAGCATCTATAATGCATAGGAGAGTGAGTTGCCAGCAAATTGAAGCATGGAAAACACCGATCATAGATTAGCCTAATCTTAGCATTTTACTGATCTGAACGATATTTATGCTTCAAAACCTCTGATCCTGGTGGTAATGGGTCACACGACGGAGAGCAAATCATCAAAATGTCTCAGGCTTGAGTTGACCACAGATTTTATTTCAGGCATTCAACTAAAAACCCCATTATTTTTTCCCATGAGCAACAGAGCTGAAGGAAATTCCTATATATATATATATATATATATATATATATATATATATATATATATAAAAAATTCATGCCTTAACTCAGGGGTTTCCAACCTTTTTTGGCTCGTGACCCCACTTTGAAGTCACAAAATCCTAGTGACCCCAGACATTCTAAAATTATGCTAGAATTAATTTGTTGCAAGAAAATGTTCATTTTAGACCACATTTGGGCTCTACCCATGACAATTCTGTATATTTATTATGTATTTTATGTATTATGATTTGTCTCTTTTTTGTGATCAATATTTTTATTAGTCATCTACTTTTTCCCCAACACAAGACAATACAAACACAATACAAAAAAAACATAAAATATACGGAAATTACATATACATACATACATACATACATACATACATACATACATACATACATACATACATACATACATACATACATACATACATACATACATACATACTCAGACTGCTCACATCTCCCCTCCCCACAAGACCCATGATTGGTGTCTCTTTCCTATTTAATGGGACAGTTGAGCTTGCACATCTCGCTGCAGCCTTTCAAAGTTTGGTGGTGTAGTAGACAGAGTGCATCTCATCACTGCAGTTACATCCAGTCGCGAATGGTACTTTGACTTCATGCACACAAGACCACTAAATCCAGCTTCACACAAATATGTGTTTCCAAAAGGAACCAACAGATTTAAAGCACACTGTGAGAGCTCTGGGTAATCGTCTCTTGCTCCAAACCAGAATTCCTCCATCGCCACTCGCGAATGCAGTCCCTGTTGCATTCTATCACGTCAGTTCAATCAGCTATTCAACAGCAGTGGCAGGTAGGTCCACTGAGCCTGCATCACAGTGGAATGAGTCCCTCACCCAGCCAAACTTTGACATATCCAAGTCTGGAAAGTAAGTGGAAAAGTGCTCTTCTGTGTGTTTCAGGTGCTCGCACATCATCTTTGTGGAGCACTGGTCATCGATGTTGTTGTCTGTTAGAAACTTGCTCAGCTGGGGGAAAGGGGTGAAGTTTGCTTTTGAATGGCTTTCTCTCCAGAATGTGAGTTTCCCCCCGAATCCATCAATATGGTCACTCACCTGCATGATATTCTTGTTTTTCCCCTCAGTTCATCAAGTTTTCTAAAGATGTCCTTTACATATGCAAGGAGGCACATTTTTTGCTGGTCACACAGAAAGTCGACAAAATCTTTTTTTGTTTTTTTTCACATCCATGGAAAACACCAACAGTTCATTGCTCAACTTGAAAAATCGCTCCAGCACCCTACCTCTCAATAACCACCGTGCTTCTGTGTGAAAGAGCAAATTGTCGTTTTGAGATCAGTTTCTCCGTTTCACTCAAAGGTGTGGAGGGCACAGGGGGGTGAAGAAATCTTTCCATTTTCTGTCGCTCTGATTTGCTTGCAAACTTCGCTCACTATTTGTTTGAGCGTGGGAATCAACACGTTGGTAACTTGTGATCGTGGGAATCGAAATATGCCGAGAACTCGATTTTTATGAGGGGAAGTTAGTTATTTTAAATCGTGTGTGGTGTGTTTATTATTATAATAATAATAATTATTTGTATTGATGAATTACTAGAAATTTCAGGTGACCCCATTTCAGTTCAATGCGACTCCACTTGGGGTCGTGACCCTAAGGTTGGGAAACTGTGCCTTAACTCTTCTGCAAGTTTCAAGTCCAAGATGAACGTTTCCTAATATTCCTGTTTACTTTGCTCCCCACAGGCGTTGCTCGTCTTCATGGCTCTGTCGTTCTCCCGTGACGAGGTTCTGTGGCTTGTCCGGCACTCCGAGAACATGCCCAAGATCAAGAACCTGGAGGATTATGTAGACAAGTAGGTCACAGACAGACAGAAAGCAGGTGGACATACTCTGCTCTATCAGTTCCCATCAATCTGGTTCTAATTTGACTGTCTCAGCACAGAGTATGAGAGACATAACAACACAATTGTGTTTGTGCTCATAAAAGTGGCTTTTACGTGCACAACTTTAATCAGCCATTTAAAATGCCAACATCCCATCCTCCAGCATTAGCACTATGAGATATTCCCCATATAGAGACTGTGAAGTAGTACATCAGGCTGTTTTTCTCATTTATTCTCTAAAACGCACTAATCACTAAGAATTCACCACTTGTTTGTTATTTTTCTGACCAGCAGCTATTCTCTCAGATAAAACTTATCAAATTTTGTAGGTTGGTAAAAATAGACATTTGTAACACTACAACAGCCGCTAGTCACTGATTTGATGGAGGGATTGGATAATAGACTAGTGCTGGTTGAAATGTTGGGGGGGAGGGTGAATAGTATATCTAAACGGTGTAAGCTCATAGAATTGGTCGGCATGGTGGCCCAGTGATTAGTGCTGTTGCTTCACAGTAAGAAGGTCCTGGTTCGAACCCCGGGGTTGTCCAACCTTGGGGGTCATCCCAGGTCCTTTCTGTATGGAGTTGCATGTTCTCCTCATGTCTGTGTGGGTTTCCTCTGGGTTCTCTGGTTTCTTCCCACCATCAAAAAGACATACATGTTAGGGCTTATACTCCTGTCTGTGCCCCTGACCAAAGCAATGGGGAAAGAACTGGAGTTGGTCCCCAGGTGCTGCATCAAGATGGCAGCCCACTGCTCCTAGCTACACAGATCACAGCTCGGATGGGTTAATTTGCAGTAACTGAATTTACCCAAGGAGAATGATAAAGGAAATTTAATTGACTCATAAAAGTTGCTTGATTTTTGACTCACGAGAACAGGAAAAGTAGAAGTACAAATAGTGTTTGTAACAATAGGATTGTTGTTCCTAGTTGTTCCGGGGAACAATTAGATTGTGACACAAACCCAATGTTTGTTATTAGTGACTACGAAATACACACAAGTACCAGGCACGTGCCGTGAGCTGTGAGATTGGGTAAGCATAAAATATTTTGATATAATTAATTACACATTGTGCCAAGCGCAAATGTTATAGGTGAGAGTGCAGTGTCAAGGAAATGCCATTCAGGTAAATCGATGCCCTGGAACCCGCTAATAAACAGTAAGCGGAGTGTTACAGTGGCGGACTTTATGATCAAATTACCAAAAACAAACAAAAAAAAATTGCCAGTCGCGATATCATGTTTCAAATCAAGGGCCATCGCTCATCGATTGATTCAGAACCACCGGGATGGACAGCGACAATTAGCCTAACTCAGAGCCGTTGATAGACAATCTGCTCTGGCCTAACTAATCTCTCTCCAAATACAACGTTCTCAACATCAATGTACAATGCATAGGCCTACATTCAAAAGGTAAAGAAGGCAGTCTTAAATAAAGTATAACCGGTGCAGCACAGCAGTCAACTCAGATCGCCACTTCATAGCACAAAGCATACATTCAAATGCAAATTAGACATGGTGGTCTTAAATCAATAAAGTGTCCAGTGCAGCACAGCAGTTAAATCAGATCGCCATCAGCTTATCAGGCTAGTGAACAGTGTTCAATTCAATTCAAACTTTATTGCAGACTCAGGGTCCATAACAGACAAGACAATCCCTAGACAATACATAGAGTAAACACAATAAAATTACATAAATGGAACAAGTCAGTGTGTTAAAAGAAGGCAGCTATACCAGTGGTCCCACAGCCAGGATTGGTAGCATGTGGCACTGAATCTTATATTAGTCAAACTGTTGATGATTACATTATCAGAGTCATTAAGCCAGCAAATAAATTTATACATAAGATTTCTAAGAGCTTGAAAGGTACTGACTCCTGCAGCCACAAACATTTCACTTGCACTACACCATCTAGGTCTTTTTAGCAGTATTCTCATGGCATCATTATAAGCCACTGGAAGCCTCTGTAAGCTTGCTTTTTTATAGTTTGACCACAGGTGTGCAGTATAGAGTGTTGTACAATATGCTCTGAACAGAGACATCTTCACACAAACTGAACACATACCAAACTTGCGTGACAGAGTGTTTGCTTGTGCATACATAATGCAGCATTGCCTATAAATATCATCATCGTCTGTCATTTGTTCAGTAATATAGTGCCCAAGATATCTCACCTTATTACATACCACAAGATTATTATCAGACAATTTAAAATCAGGAAATTTTAGATGATTGACCTCTTTGGTTCTGCAGATCATGACAACACTCTTACTAGCATTGTATTTGATATCATGCTGCATACCAGACACAGAACATATATCAAGGAGCTGCTAGAGACCAGCGCTACAGGGACTAAGAATGACAAGGTCATCTGCATACATAATATGGTTCACCAAGGTATTACCAGTCATGCACCCAGTGTTACAGGCTTTCAGCTGCTTGGACAAATCATCAATATATAAATTGTAGTTGTATGAACCAGCAGCCATAACATTAAGATATAGAAATTATATCTTACTTTACCTGAACACGAAATCCATGCGTCTCTCCTTGCGAATGAACACCTCCGTGTCTTTACTGTAAAAGTCTCCTGCTTGTTGGAGTTTCGAAAGTCTCTGCTTCTCAATTGAAATCAGGACTAGCAATGAAAGGCATCCTTGTCCGGTGCGATTTCGACGGAGGGTCTTCACTCCCTTCATCGTTGAAAATGACCTCAACAGATACCGTTGTTGCTGGTATAGTTAAGACTAATTTTAGCAACGTTGTTGCCTCGGGAACTGTTTCAACCAAATCATGCTGGATGAGCCATCCACGCATCATACTCTGCAATGAGATGAGTGAGTCCTACGTAGTTGCCACGGTTCAAAGAGTCATTGCCTTCCTCATCGCCCGAGACCAGACGTCCCGGTTTTTCTGGGATTGTCCCGGTTTCAAGCTGGGTGTCCCGAGTCCCGGCTACTCGAGCCTGTCTTTTTTGGTGGGAGGGCATAAAAAACCTTCACTGTATCATGTCCGGCGAAACAGACAAGCTTGTGAGTGCGTGCATATGCGCGTGCCGAACGTGCAGTACACTTTTTGGGGTCCCGGTTTGGGATTTTGAAAATCTGGTCACCCTACCCGAAATGCTATTTCTTGCTTAGCTAAATAGCAGGTGGCATCAATCAATTTAGAATATATAATTAGATATATTAAGTTTAGAATATCTCTTTTCTCTGGTCTTATATTTAGTTTAGAATAGCTCTATTCTCCCTAACCTTTCGATTGTGAAGATCGATTGATAATCTCGTTTGCTCATCGACAGCTAAATCGATACGGCTGGTGCCAAATGTTTTCAATGCTACTTGGCTTCTGATGTGCACTGTGATCTTCTCGTTTACTAAGCGCGTTTGTCAGGTTATTAAGGTCCCCGTAGCCTGCCTGAGTCCACATATAATCACCCGTTGAAAACAACGTACAGGAGAAGCAAAAGAGGCGGCTAGTCGCTGCACAGCCACATAGCCATTTCTTACGTTCGTACCAGGCTTGTTGGAATCCCCTCACGATCCTTCCCTTTTCAGTTTGAAGGTCTTTCAGCGCTGGTTTCGGGCGGCCTTTAGAAAGTAACTAAAATTTTTCCCGTGAAATCCAATTTGCGAAACCCCTGAAGGTCGCTGATGTTTACAGTACTTCTGTCCATTTTCACTGTAACGTTAAAATTAGTTGACAGTGGTGAGCTAGCGTGCAGGTCCGTTGCGTGGGCGTGATGATGTTGATAACGAAAGAGCTACTGATTGGTTTGTAAGCATGTTTGCCCTGGGTATATTAGTAGTGGGCTGAGGGAACAAGTTCAACGCCCGTGGTGGATTCTAATGGATTCGAATCGACGCTAGAGAGGGCAGAGCGAGAGAGAGTGCTTACACCTGCGGGTGGCGCCAAAAAGCTAAGACACAATTAATGACTACTGCTGCACTGGAACCAAAGATGACAACTCTTTTAATGAAGACAAACAAACGGTTTATATTAGCACTTTTATTTTAATATTTCACAGTTATTTTTTCGTCCTTTTTTCATTGGGTAAGCACTGCTTACCTTGCTTATATGGACGGCACGTCCCAGACAAGTACGCGTTGAACTGGGGCGGCATGGTGGTGCAGTGGTTAGCGCGGTCGCCTTAGATAAAGAAGGTCCTGGGTTCGAACCTCGGGGTTTTCCAACATTGGGAGTCATCCCAGGTCATCCTATGTGTGGAGTTTACATGTTCTCCTCGTGTCTGCGTGGGTTTCCTCCGGGTGCTCCGGTTTCCTTCCAAAAACATGTAGGTCAAGTGACTCGGCCGTACTAAATTGTCCCTAGGTGTGAAAGTGTCGGCCCTGTGATGGCCTGGTGGCCTGTCCAGGGTGTCTCCCCGCCTGCTGCCCAATGACTGCTGGGATAGGCTCCAGCATCCTGTGACCCTACAGGATAAGCAGCTTGGATAATGGAATGAAAAAATAAATTGTTCTGAATCTGAACTGTTTCAAGTAAATGCAAACAGTAAAAGGTAAATTAGTTAACATTATCCATTATATTTTGAACTATCTAATTTTGTTAGCAACTATTAAAATCACAGAAGTGACTAGTGGTGAGTGCAGAGTAGTGGCTTTATAGAGAGCCAAAAGTCAGTACTCTTCTCTAACTCTTAGTGCATCTAGCATGGTGAACACTACGAGAAAACAGCTCAGTCTGCCTACTTATGAATCCTGAAAGTGTAGCGGTTTATTCCGATGCCTACCAACATGGGGATCGCCAGTTTGAATCCCTGCGTTACGTCCGGCTTGGTCGGGCATCCCTAAAGACACAATTGGCCTTGTCCGCAGGTGGGAAGCCGGATGTGGGTGGGTATGTGTACTGGTCGCTGCACTAGCGCCTCCTCTGGTGGGTTGGGGCACCTGTTCGGGGTAGGGGGAACTGGGGTGAATAGCGTGATCCTCCCATGCGCTAGGTCGCCCTGACAAAACTCCTCGTCAGGTGAAAAGAAGCGGCTGGCGACTCCACATGTATCGGAGGAGGCATGTGGTAGTCTGCAGCCCTCCCCGGATCGGCAGAGGGAGTGGAGCAGCGACCGGGACAGCTCCGAAGAGTGGGGTAATTGGCCGGGTGCAATTGGGGAGAAAAAGGGAAGAAATGTCAAAGGCTGTTTTCTGTTTTCTATTTTCATATGCCGGTTATCTTACTTTCCCAGTCAGATGGCACAGCTGCTGTTCTACACGGAGAAGCTAAGAAGTCTGATGTCCAAACACAGCTATGTAGTACAGCGCTACCACGTTCAGTACCTGGCCCAATTTGATGCCCTGGTACTCAACGACACCATGCAGGTACCGGTAGAGAATGTATTGTGTGTGTGTGTGTGTGTGTGTGTGTGTGTGTACCAGGTTTTTCTATGCTAATGGGGACAAGAACCTGAAACCAGCTACCTTGTGGAGGCATTTATAGGCCCCCATGAGGAAAAGGGTCTATTTTAGGGTTAGGATTTGGTTTTAGGGTTAAGGTTAGAAATAGGATTAGGTTAAGGGTTAAGGGTAAAAATTAGGCATGTAGTTATGATGGGTAAGGTTAGGGGTTAGGGGCTAGGGAATGAATGTAGTCAATGAGGGGTCCCCACAAGTATAGGGTGACATGGTATGTATGTGTATGCATGTGTATGCATGTGTGTGTGTGTGTGTGTGTGTGTGTGTGTGTGTGATGCATCAAAACACAAAAATCTAGAAACTGAAAAAATAAGAAAGCGAATATTCTTAGATTACATTATTCTTAGATTCTTACATTACATAGAACTAGAATGGACCGGGCAATTACTTGGCCTCCAGTATTGCTGCTGGCAGCTTTCTCGAAAACCTCTCATCCAAACAGCTTCACACTTGACACTGCACTTCTTTGGGTTCTCAGCAACACATCCGCCAAGTGTGAAGTCGGTCAGATGAACGGTTGTTGAGAAAATCAACATTGTGTCCCACAACTGAGGCACAGTAAAACACCAAGATACTCATCAAATAAATAATAGGTTTGACTCAGGGGTCCAGAGTTTGAGCCCAGCCTTTCTGTGTGGAGTTTGCATTTCATTGCCTCGTTAGTGAGTGAGTGACTGGCCCTATCTCCGCCTTCCACCACAACGTCTGCTGAGATCTTCTCCAGACCCGCACAACCCTGAATAGGTTTAAGTGGGGGGATGGGGAATGAAAGAACAACTTTGACTGGGTTTTGCTTTGTTTTTTCTGCATCTCTCTGCCATGAAGAACTTGTGTGTCTGCCCAGAGGAGGAGTCAGTCCTGTTGAGTTCATTTGTATCAACCCTCTCAGCACTCTCAGTCAAACAGGGTACAATGTAAAACACATCATTCACCAATCATTACAATACGCTAGAACAGACCATATAGGTTCTGAATAAGTACAGAGAAGACATTGTTGATTTGTAGTGTGGTCAATTTAGAAAACTCATCCAGATTAGTTTTGCAATAACAACGTAATAATAATAGAGTAAATACATCATTAATGACAGTGAAAATAGAACATGTGATAACATATAACATTTCTCTCTACAGTGGAAAACAAAGAGGAGTTTGACTTCAAAGCTCTCAGACTTGACTGGTTAAGATTACAGGTACTACTATCTAGCTAGCTAGCTATCTACCTATATATCTGTCTGTCTGTCTGTCTGTCTGTCTGTCTGTCTGTCTGTCTGTCTGTCTGTCTGTATGTACTAACCCTGTACAAAAATAAACATTTAGATATCAGTAGAAAAGTGTACAGTGAATAGAAATGATGGACAGTTTTAAATTTAACAAAAATTAAAGTTACCACAACAGAACAGATTAACCAACATGTAAATAAAAAATATATTAAAATGTATGAATTTGCAGTAACTAAAAAGCTCAGAATTCGCACTTACGGAAGCAATAAAAAATGGAGACGTATATGCCCTGTTAATAGGATCCTGGTTTTACTTTGACATAGTAAAGCAGATGCCTGCGTGTTATCGAACCCTGAACCTCGTCCCTGTCCTTGTTCCAGGCTTACTGTAGTGTGAGCAAGGCCCCGCTCCCACTGAAGGACTACCCTGACCTGGCCAAAGTAATGATCATGACCCAGTTCCACACCCAGATGGTGGACAACATGGAGGAACTGCTGCAAGAGACCTCTCAGCTCTCCATACTCTGGTCAGTCATTGGTCAGGTTTACGCTGATGCGTTCCCCTTTTTATGCTTTTCTTTTTATTCTTATTCTGTTCCATTTTCATGTGTTTTTCTCTTCCTGGCTTCTCTCTTCATTTTCCACTCAAGCATGCTTGTTTTTTTTTCTTCCATTGTTTTAATTTATTCTAGCTTATGTATGCAATGCTTTTTTGCTACTCTGTTTACACATTGTATTTAATTGCTTCTTATGTTTTTTATCTTGTGTTATAACTGTTCACACTGCTGTACAACCAAATGCCCCTCTGGTGACAAATAAAGTTGTACTACCACCTCTTCTCTTCTCTTCTCTTCTCTTCTCTTCTCTTCTCTTCTCTTCTCTTCTCTTCTCTTCTCTTCTCTTCTCTTCTCTTCTCTTCTCTTCTCTTCTCCCTAGAATAACCCCTCTTGCATCTTTCCTCTTAATGAGTATCTTATACATGTGATGTACGTAAACACCAGTTAATTTTGCTCGGCTACTGAAGCCTTTCATGCCCCGACTTTGATGATCCTCACTCTCTTCACTCCCTTATCCCTGTGGTCTCTCAGTTTCTTTCCGCGTGTCTTTGAGAAGATGTTCACCCAGAGCAGTGAGGAAGCCACCATGAAACGTTATCTCATGGCCTTCCCGGTGGTCTGCTCCCATTTTGTCCACTGTGGGCACCATCTCTGTCCAGAGGAGGTCAGTATTGAAACGCTGGCTGGCTGAACCGTGAACAACAAGAGTCACTAACATGAGCTCCTGTTAGCAATGCCTTCTTAACATCTGATAGCTTCCCTCATAATGGTTCTGGGTCAGGGTAACCTTCATAGGTAGTGTTTTAAATGTTATGTTAACTTTTGTTAGATGTCCCTTTAATATGACAACATGGCCACTTCAATTTGTGTTATTCGAGAACCCCTCACTTCTTTGTGGCGCCTTTATATGTATATAAAACAGTATTGTTTTGAAGTGATTGCTCTCTTCTTCTTGCATTCTCCTCTCCGCTCTCAATTACTATGCAACCTTATGGAGATATTGACATGTGGCGGTAGGGTAGTGGGGGAAGGAGTGTTTATGACTGAAATCTCCCCAAGCGTGTGACGAGGATGATAAAAACACAAAGAAATAAATGTTATCAGTCCCCCCAAAGCACAGGAAAAACCAATGGTTTAAAAAGGGAATTAGATAATGTACTGTTTGAGTTAATTGTATTAGTGGGAGTAGTCATGAGAGAAGACATTCTCCCTAATTATGTTGTGTGTGAATGAGGGGGGGAGTGTGTGTGTGTGTGTGCGTGTGCGTGTACAAATACTTTCTGACCTGCTAGTTTACGACTGTTTACTCATATACGTGTGTGCGCGCGTGTGTATGTGTGTGTGTGTGTGTGTGTGTGTGTGTGTGCAAATACTTGCTAACCTGCCAGTGTATGAGTGTTTACACGTACTCGCGTACGTGTGTGCGTGCGTGCGTGCATCTATGTGGGTGGGTGTGTGTGTGTGTGTGTGTGCATACATATATAAATACTTGCTAACCTGCCAGTGTATGTATGTGTGTGCGTGAGTGTGTGTGTGCGTGAGTGTGTGTGTGTGCGTGCGTGTGTGTGTGTGTGTGTGTGTGTGTGTGTGTGTATGAATACTTGCAAACCTGCCAGTGTATGAGTGTTTACTCATACACTTGTGTGTGTGTGTGTGTGTGTGTGTGTGTTGTGAGTCTAGACAGAAGCGATTGAGAAGAAGAGTCTCCGTCTGTGTGTGGCCTTCCTGGAGCAGCTAGCCAAACAGACCAGCCAAGTTGTGTTAGAGATATGCGCCGAGCAGCACAACCTGGCTGACCAGGTGAATTCTTAGTCTATTGTTGGTCCAAAAAAGTAATTATGTGACTTACATTGATTCCGACAAGTACAATTGCACGAGTCATGGCTGGACATCATTACATTTCGGTAGATGGAGTGGAGAGACCAGATGATGTGAATGAAATGATGATAGAGTCAAATCAGGTGGCGATACAGTGGGTTTGTGTTTTTCTACTTCTCCTCTGAGGAAAGTAGGACTAGGTAATTAGCTTTTTGAGTAACCACTTGTAATGCAAAAACAGAAAACAGAATTGAAAACATGTTTTTAACCGAGAACTCACAATGTGTCACCCCGTCGTCTTTGTCTTCATTATAATAATTATCTCTCTCTGTCTTTCTGTCTATCTACCTTTCTCATTTTCTCTCTCTACCTTCGTCTACCTCCATCTGAAAACCCACTAGCTACTGCCCAAACACTGTGCAGAGACCATCAGCGTGGCCCGCAACAAGAAACTCAAGAAGGCCGTACCCAAGAGAGGAGAGGTGCAGAAACAGAAACCAGGGGCCGAAAGCCTGAGGAAAGACCGCTTCATTGTCACCAAGTCAGTTGTTATTTCTATATCTTTCTCTAATCCCCACTTCTTTTTTATCTCTGGTTGTCTCCCCCTCTCACTAACACTGACAACATCTCACAGCATCTCTAATTGCGTGATAATGAATAAGCAGAAATTTGAAAAAACGGGTGACAGATCTGCGGCACGGTGGCCCAGCGGTTTAGTGTGGTCACCTCACAGCAAGAAGATCCTGGGTTCGAGCCCTGGGGTAGTCCAACCTTGGAGGTCATCCCAGGTCGTCCTCTGTGTGGAGTTTGCATGTTCTCCCCGTGTCTGTGTGGGTTTCTTCCGGGTGCTCCGGTTTCCTCCCACAGTCCAAAGACATGTAAATCAGGTGAATCAGCAGTACTAAATTATACCTAGGTTTAAATGTGTCGGCTCTGTGAGGGCTTGGCGGCCTGACCAGGGTGTCTCCCCGCCTGTCGCCCAATGACTGCTGAGATAGCCTCCAGCTTTCCCGCAACCCTGAGCAGGATAAGCGGTTTGGATGATGGATGGATGGATGACAGATTTGCCCTTGTCAATCATTAGGGCCAATGGACATGCTGTCAAGTGGTCAGGATAGAAGAGAATAGAGTAGGATTGCAGTGGTGTTGTTCAGGTTTGGGATGTGATCCCTGGCGTCATCTCATGATGATAATTTCATATAGTTGGCTCCAAATATTAGTTTATGAGAGATTGCCTTTGACCCATGATGCTTTTCTCTCCTGACGAAAATAATATCTCCTGGGATCACAGTGCATTTACCTACAATGTAAAAACTGGTCCTGAATGTCATCTGAGGCAATTTTTTCCTACAAAATCATGGCACTGGAAAAGTTTACGTAGGAGGAGAGAGGGCTAAAATGTCTCCTAGGAGATGAAGGAGCCAAAACAACAGTAGAAATCGTGCCAGAAGATAATACTCTCTACTTTTGGAGAGACCGTGTTAGCGCGGGAGGACTTAGGGGTGATGTTTCCATTAACTTGCTCATACTCTGAATATAGCAACTTGACTATATAACACTAGAATTTGCTGCGACAATTTATCAAATACTTCAAGCAAATGCCTCTTGTCAGGGTATTTTAGTTTGCATGAATATACTCATTATTGCATAAGTCACTTCACTCTCTTTCCCGCTTTTTGATCCTAGATACAGGTGCTAGTAGATTTCTAGATACTCTGCTCTAGACATTCTCAGCCAATCTTTGCCTTCCTAATTTGACGGTTTTACGTTATGTCATCTTATATTATTTGAGAAGATCTTCTGTAAGGGCATCCCACCAGGCCAAATTCCATGAATGTGCAAACTTACTGTGCAACTTGATAATCTTTTGCACCTCCCACTACTGTCACAGGGTCATTTCCGCCTCGGGCCACTGAGGGTCCCGTATGCGATCGTTAAATCACTTGAATCACTCAAAGTATGTTTAGGCTGTATTTGACGTCACATGTAAGGGACTATGTTTGAATTCAGAAATGACGATGTGCTGCTTCAACATCATGGCGCCTCTAATCCTCCACAGTTGTAATTTTGTCTCTCCTCTGTCCCGCTGTCTCCCTCCCCTCCATCTCAGTGAGGGTGTATTTTGTGCTAAAAACAACACATTTATGATCTAACTTAGCTAAAAGAAGCACAGATGTAATAATGTCACTGTCAAAAAATTTGCTGCTAATTCTCAAAGAGTTGTGTCTTTCTGACCCCCTCTCATCTTCTCGTTTTCTCTCTCCCTCTCCCCCATCTGTCTCTCTCTCTCTCTGTCTCTGTCTCTGTCTCTCACACACACACACACACACACACACACATTCTCCCCTTTCCTCTGATCTGCTCTTTCTCTTTCTCTCCCTCTCCCCTGCCCCCCCCCCCCAGCATGGACAAGTTGCATCTGGCGCTGACTGAGCTCTGCTCCTGCTACAGTCTCTGCAATGACTTTGTCGTCTTCAACCACATCATCGTTCCCACTGAGTTTCTCCTTTCTCAACTGGAGGCACGCCTCTCTGAGTAGGCTGCACACTGAATCAAATGAGCTATATTTTGAGACAGCAGGGATGGGTGTTCAAGCAGGGATGGAGAATTTTGTCCAAAAAAAAGAGAGAAAATCACTGTGGATAATAGTGTTAGTTTTAAAGAAGAGCGACAAATCAATGTGGTAAAGTCATAGTTCCAACACAGACACCCAGGATGTGGATTTCAGAGGGATGATGGGTGGAGGGGTTGTGACCCCTGCAGTGATTGAAATTGAACAATTCAACACCTACCTGTGAATATTGTTATGAATGAAAAGTAATTTGTTGGGGGGCATCTGGGTAGTGTAGCAGTCTATTCCGTTGCCTACCAACACAGGGATCGCCGGTTCAAATCCCTGTGTTACCTCCACCTTCGTCGGGCATCCCTATAGACACAATTGGCCGTGTCTGCAAGTGGGAAGCCAGATGTGGGTATGTGTCTTGGTCGCTGCACTAGCACCTCCTCTGGTTGGTTGGGGTGCCTGTTCAGGGGGAGGGGGAACTGGGGGGAATAGCATGATCCTCTCATGCGCTACGTCCCCCTGGCGAAACTTCTCACTGTCAGGTGAAAAGAAGCGGCTGGCGACTCCACATGTATTGGAGGAGGCATTTGGTAGTCTGCAGCCCTCCCCAGATTGGCAGAGGGGGTGGAGCAGCGACCAGGATGGCTCAGAAGAGTGAGGTAATTGGCCGGATACAATTAGGGAAAAAAGGGGGGGTGGGGGTAACTTGTTGGAGTAACGTGTCTAAAGGTAACTGGGTTTCGATTATCAGCCATCTCATTGAAGTAGCACCAGGTATCTTTGTCGCAAAGTCACAAAGACAACACAGAGATTATTTGTTTTATTCATAGCATAGCAACAAGATATGTGTATTTATTCATAAGCCGTAGCTCAAAAGACTACCACAGAAGAAGACGAGTTAAGTTCACAGACAAGTTACAGTAAAATTGCTGTACTTATATGTGTGCCATAAAGCAATCCCTGTATTTCCTGGGAGGTTTCATGCCATGTTGGCAGACAAAATGCATAGTGCAAATGAGGCATCTAGTGAAGGAATCTGAATGGCGATCGTGTCATTCTCCCATAGCCATCATATTATGCAACCAAAATTAATTTAATGAAGGCATGTTAAAGCAAAATATTTACTTGGTGCCAGTTTGAGAAAAAAGATAATGCCCCCATCCCCTTTGAAAGACAATAATTGCATTAAAATACTGTGTTTGTATTGTGGGTTTTCCTGTTAACAGCAAAAAGTTACTGCATAAAATAGCATCAATGTCCAAAGATCCCGAAGAGTTTAAAATACATCAGGTTCGCTTTACTATCAATAACCCGTAGCTCGGCATGTCTACAGGCTTGCATACAGTAAGCAGCCTCAGAGTTGAATACAGATGGTGAACACACCCCCTAATACTACATTTACTGTGTTTAAATTGGCAAAAATCCAATCGCCCCAAGCAGGAAGCAGTAGAGAAACAGAAACACTTGAAACAGCTCAGAGACATATTGAGCAAAAGCTGCAGGTAATGTAAAGAAAAATCAAAACAGTTTCTCTAAATTTTTCAACCACTGACATATTTAAATGTCTTATTTCAAGCCAAGCCAAGTCTATTGCTTGCCATTTCAGTCATGCAGGTGCATAAATGACATGAAACAAGTTTCTTGCATAATTGTCTCCACACTATCGGAGCGTCATTTTGCAGCTTGTGCGTTAATAATACGCTTCCTCACCTCCTTCAGCTTCGCCATAACTGCAGTGAACTTAGCGTGAGGATCTCATTCCTCAGTGTCAGGCTACATTTCACCCACTTAGAATCTGAGAGGAGATCTACCGTGACACACCGCACTTCTGTGTCATGTCAATGCTAACTGTTATTTAGATTAGAGCCTGGTACCGGGGCAAACTGATGTCACTGTGCACAGGCTCTGCTTAGTCTCTGTGCCCCAGCTGATGGTTACCAGCCCTGATATTAGGGCCCCCTGAGTGGCAGTGAACTTACTGTAATTGACTCTTCCTTTTGTAAACAGGAATACAGTTAGACAGTGCAGTTAGACAGAGGTGAAAGGTTAAAAGGGAGAAAGTGAGAGAGACAGAAAGGGAGAGAGAGAGAAATACAAACTCAGTCTGAGACGGCCTCCAAGAGATGGAGGGAGGGAGAAAGAGAGAGAGAGCCTAATGCTCAACATGCTCCCTAATGCTTTGGAAGAGACAGGTAGGGACAAACAGCATAGAGAGGTGGGTGATAGAAAGACAGAAGTGAAGAACGAGACAGAGAGAGACCGAGAGAGACCGAGAGAGAGGGAGACAGAGAGAGAGTGAGAGAGAATTGAATTTCAAACAACTCTTTATTTTACATAAAACAAAACCCAACAATAACATATCCATTTCACAACATCAAACATAAGCAACTCCTTTACATTAAAACACCCAAAAAGGTCTTTTTTAAAAAAAAAGTGGTTCAAGTCACATACTAAATATTATGCAAAAACAGAATTAAATACCAATTGCCCCTCATTGAGAGAGAGACAGGCAGACAGACAGACAGACTGACTGACTGACTGACTGACTGACTGACTGACAGACAGACAGACAGGAACACCAAAAACAAAGGCAGACACAGCAAGAGGCATACAACAAGCAGAAGTGGGTGACGGGTGGCGAGCCAGAGGGAAAGAGGGACAACAGAGAGAAAGATGGAGCAGGAGCAAAAGAATTAAAGAATAGTACAAAATTGTTTCAAGCCTGAATTAGAAAGGAGCTCAAGCTTAAATTAGAGGAGTATCATACCCCCAAGGCCCACTTGATTTGTTTTACATAGCCTTTTCTGTTCAGCCCGATCCATTCCATATCTAGATCCAAAGTGATGTGGTCTAATTTTGTCGCTCCAGGATAATCGTGAAATTGGCCAATTACAACCAGACCACCCGTAACATTACCCGCCCCTCGGATCTTTTGGCGGGGATAAGGGCCTACATAACCAGCCTGCACACCCTGTCGAGCTACATCAATGTGGATGTCACCCGCCTGGTGAGGAGTGTGCTGCTGCAGCAGACCCAGCCACTGGACTCGCAAGGAAAGGCCACCATCACCACCCTCTATACCAACTGGTGTGTTGTGTTGTGTTGTGTTGTGTTGTGTTGTGTTGTGTTGTGTTGTGCGCGTGCACGTGTGTGTGTGTCTATGTGTGTGTGTGTCTGTGTTGTGTTATGTTGTGAAGTATAGGTTTGCTTCAGTTATGCAATCACTCAATCAGTCAGTTCATCAATATATATTACTTCACCAGTCAATCAAGCTATTTGTCCAGTTCATAAAATGCACTTTAAATGAGAGAGGAAAAAAGTGAGAGGAGAAAACAGACAAGTATTAACCTATACTTATGATTTAGAGAGCATGTGACTTACAAATAATTAGAAAACATGAGACACGATTGCACCTTTTGTTAGAAAGAGTCCACATCTGCAAAATTTTGCAGACTCTTGAGAAAACACAAAATATGTCTTTGTGAGGAGTGTCAAGGTTGATATAACAGATGTCCTCATGGCTTGTTTTATGGTGGCCATTTTGCCCCTATCTCAGTTAGTACCTGCGGTTGAAAATTGGTGCAAGTGATTGTACCACCTACGATATTAAGAAATTTCTGACATGTCTGGTCTCTCTTGTTAATGTGTAAATACATTCACACACACACACACACACACACACACACACATTTTGTATGTAGCTATACATATGTTGTATACATTATGCAGACACATTTCCAGATAGATATTTATGCATTTTGACATGCCCTTACCACCACCACTAATAGCTAGACACATCAAGCACAGCCCTGCAAGGGTTACACAAGCATGATTTAACAGCATACACATACACACATCAGCTCTTTCTCTCGCTCTCTCTCTCTCTCTCTCGCTCTCCCTCTCTGTCTCCCTTTCTCTCTCGCTCGCTCTCTTGCTGCCTCCCTGCCTCTCTCTTTCACACTTATACACAGACAATGATGCTTGTGTGAAGGCTCATGAGGTGTCATTTATCATCAGGTATCTGGAGGGTCTTTTGCGTCAGGCCAGCAGCAGCCTCATCGTGCACTGTCCCACGATGCATTACTTCGTCAATCAGGCTTCTGAAAATGAGCCAAGCTTCCGAGCAGAGGAGTATTCAGATATATCAGGTGAGCATTCAATGCCTTGCATGAAATGTGACCAAAAAACAAAAAACATTTCAAATGAAGCCATCCTCACAGCTTTTCCTATTGGGACATTTATAATTATCACTTGTTGAGTGACAATCCATTCTATCAGGCCTCGAAACCAGTCACAACACAGTGTAAACTTTCTGTTACCTCTGTTTTACACAGACAAGGAAACATGATTATATGATGAATCACATGATTATAACGTATAATCAATAACATCTTAATGATTAATTAATCAGATAAAAATAGTGCAATGGGTTGCAGAATGAAAAGGCATACACATGTCATTTTAATGGTGGGTGTTACTGAAATGAATTTTAGAATATTTGGAAGATATTGATTTTCATTGCAGGGGAGCTGATGGTCATTGGTGACAATGAGAGCTTAATTTCCTCATAGCAATTAAAACTCTTGCAATTCTTTAAATAAGCTTTTTGAATCAGATTTTATCAATGCTATACATGACTACTACAGTTTTCTTGTCAGGAATTAGTAATCAGGAACTCAAAGAAGGTTGAATGAGTTCACCTGGATACGTTTATAAACGTATCCAGGTGAACTGATTCAACCTTCTTTGATTTTCTTACCTGGATTGTTGAGCATGCATCAAGACAGGAATCAGGGACATTTGTTTGTCATTTCATTTCATGCACTTGCACACACAAAATGAAACAAGATATCATTTCCACCAGCCCACAGCAGTGCAACACAAAGACAAAAACACATATCCAAAATACAAGAACGCATACGTATGTCCAAACTAAAAAAAAAAAAAAAAACCTACAAAACTACAAAAACACGTGTGTTTTTGTAGTTTTGTATGATATATCCAACATATCCAAAAAATAAATACATAAATGTCACTGTCCATGAGAGTGAATGCCAGCTAGGATGACTGTCGGAACTGCCAGTTTGCATGGGCTAGCAGTTAGCGTAGCCTGCCCCGCTGCCACATCCTGTCAGACCACCCTCAGTGTTATCGGAACTGCTGGTCTGCATAAGCTAGCAGTTAGCTTACCCTGCCCCGTTTCCGCATCCTGTCAGACCACCCTCGGTGTTATCAGAACTGCCGGTCTGCATAGGCTAGCAGTTAGCTTAGCCTGCCCTGTTTCCATGTCCTGTCAGACCGCCCTCGGTGTTTCCTCTTTGGGCGCAGCTCCGGGCAGGGCCATGGTCCCTGGGCCCACATGAAGCAGCAGACCAAGCTCTCCCAGCTGATCCAGCGCCAGCTCTCCCAGCCGTCAAATGAAGACAATTTAGACGTAGACATGGACAAAGACACTGTATGGACAGTACTGGGTGAAGCCTCTGTAAATGTAAGTTCGTGCCACCATCTTCCCACACCGGTACTGGGTAAGGCCACGGCAAATGTGAGTTCGCACCGCCATCTCATCCTGACGGCCTCATCTATAAAATGAGGCCATCGGGGCCTCATTTTAGAAAGAAATGAGAATTATACCTGTGAGCAATCCAGAAAAATCAAAGTCACTTTGCCATACTAGAATACACAGTGCTCCTTTTGTGACAATCAATCAAACAATCAACAATTTTTTTTTGATGATCAGTATGTTTGTTTGCATGTAAGGTGAACTAGAGACTGAATTGCCCATGGAGATGAATGGTTAATGAGTGGCTGCATGCATAGATCCTGTGATAGACTAACAACCTGAGTGAGTGTCGCCTTGCCTTCCAACAAGCAGCTCATGGTACCATGAACTGGATTAAATAGGTGTAGAGAATAAATGACTAAATTAATTTTTAATGAATGAATATCGCTAGTGAACATCATAACACATCCACCCTTAAGAGCCTGAGTATGACCAATTGTGTAATTTCAGGACACACGTACACACAAAAACTTTTCTTTTTCAATTAAATGGTTTCCATTCGATAACAAATACTATGAATACTTTGGCCCCTGCACGTAGAGCTTTTATGAATTCAGGCCCACATCCTGTGATGACTCACTTACCTTACTTTCAGACACTCTCCCCTTGTTTGACATCTTGTGCAAAGGATCATTTAGGGCTCAGAAGGACAGCAAGATTTTTAACTGTGCTAGTGTACTTTCACATCCCTTGTGGTTCAACCTTTTCTGCCCCTGGCTCTTATAACATCCAAAGAGTAAGATGGAAGAAGATTAACTGTAGAAATCCCTGTAGGAGAACTAAATGTTGCAGGCTGAAACAGTGCAGGGGACAGAATACAGCATAATTAAACAACTATTTCACAGACCGTATATAGTACAGTCTGAGAAAGGATTCCTTTCAAAAATAAAGCATTCGAATTACATGAACCTGCTCATGAACTTGTGGTGCAATGGTAGCGCATCTGACTCCAGATCAGAAGGTTGCGTGTTCAAGTCATGTCAGGAATTTCCCCCCTATCTTCTTCCATGTTACATTGCAACTCTGGTGCACCAACATTGATAACACTCTCTCCACCCTCATTCTGCTGTGAACCTCAAAGTAATGACAGATAACTATGTGTAATTCTCTGATCAGATTATAGCTTCCTGCTGGGCAATGTCTGAAAAAAAACCTAATTGTTGCAGCTTTTGTCTAAATTTCTCAGACTGTTACTTTAAACTTAAATGAACTGCCTATTAGTAGCAATCACATATCCTGCCTTATAGTTATTAAACAGTCGACAACAGCCGAGAAATATGGGTCATAAAAAAAAAATCCAAAGTTAAGATGAGCTCAAAATTATGTGTTGACTTCAATGTTAGTTGGCAAGGTTTTCAAGCAAAAGCTGTCAACAAGCACCCTCCATATAAAGATCGCTCCCTACCAGAAAAACTCAATGACTTTTTTGCACATTGTGGGGTAAACAAAAATAGGGGGCACAGATACTTCTGCCATCACCAAACGACCAGGTACTCCAGCTGTCTACAGCTGGGGTAAAGAAGGCCTTTGCCAGCGTCAACCCAAGCAACTGCGGGGCCGGACAACATACCTGGGCATGTTCTTAAGGACTACGCAGAACAGCTGAAAGATTTTTTTGCAGACATCTTCAACATCTTCCCCAGTCAAGCAGTAGTGCCCACCTGCCTCAGAAGGGCCACCATCATTTTCGTGCCCAAAAAGTCAAACCCAGCTTGTATGAATGACTTCCGCCCTGTGGCCCTCACTCCCATAGTTATGAAGTGCTTTGAGCAGCTTTTCATGCAGCACATCAAGGCCCACCTCACTGCAAACTTTGATCCCCTACAGTTTGCATATAGAGCCAACCAATCCATACAGGATGCAATATCTACCACACTCCACCTCACTTTGTCCTATCTGGAAGGGAAGAACACTTACGCCATGATCCTCTTCATCGATTTCAGCTCGGCATTTAATACCATCATACCATAACAACTGGTGGAGAAACCGAGGTTGCTGGCACCTGTAACTGCGTCTTTGACTTCTTGATGCAGAGGCAAATGACACTCAGGGTGGGCAGCCAAACATCAAATCCCATCTCAGTGAGCACAGGTTCACCCCAGGGCTGTATCCTGAGCCCCTTGTTGTTCACCCTGCTAATCCATGACTGTACTGCCAAATTTGACACCAACCACATAATCAAGTTTGCTGTTGATACAACAGTAGTGGGTCTCATCAGCAATAATGATGATAGATGATGATAGAATCTGCATACAGAATGGAGGTGGAGTCCGGGTAGCATGGCAGTCTATTCCGTTGCCTACCAACGCGGGGATTGCTGGTTCGAATACCCGTGTTATCTCCGGCTTGGTTGGGCGTCCCCTACAGACACAATTGGCTGTGTCTGCAGGTGGGAAGCCAGATGTGGGTATGTATCCTGGTTGCTGCACTAATGACTCCTCTGGTCGGTTGGGGCAACTGTTCAGGGGGGAGGGGGAACTGGGGAAAATAGCGTGATCCTCCCACGCACTACGTCCCCCTGGCGAAACTCCTCACTGTCAGGTGAAAAGAAGCGGCTGGCGATTCCATGTGTATCGGAGGAAGCATGTGGTAGTCTGCAGCCCTCCCCAGCTCAGCAAAGGGGGTGGAGCAGCAACCAGGATGGCTCAGAAGAGTGGGGTACAATTGGGAAGAGGGGGGGGGGGGCGCAGCTAACAGCATGGTGCAAATCCCACTATTGCTCCCTTAATGTAAATAAAACAAAAGAGATGGTGATTGACTTTAGGAGGGCTGGCAGGCACTATCATACACTGCTGACCATCGATGGCACCAATGTGGAGAGGGTTAGAATCAACAAGTTCCTTGGAGTGCATCTGGTGGATGACCTGACTTCAACCATTAACAATTTGGTCATCGTTAAAAAGGCCCAACAGTGGCTCCATCTCCTCCGGAGACTTAAAAGGGCAAATCTCAAGTCAAGTCAAGTCAAGTCAAGTTATTTATAGAGCCCAATTCTAGCCCTCACCACTTTCTACAGGGGCACCATTGAAAGCATGCTAACCTACAGTCTCACTTCCTGGTTCGGTAATTACAAAGTGACCAAACAACACCAGCTGAACAGGGCAGTGAAGAAAGACAACAAGATCATTTGTCCCTTCCTGCTGGAGATTTACCATCTACGCTGTGTTCACAAAGCCCCCACCATCATTAAGGGTCCCCAACACCCTTCTCGAAATCTGTTTTCCCTCCAGCCATCTGGGAAGAGGTACTGGAGCATCTGTGCTAAATCCAGTAGAATGCTAAATAGCCTCTTCCCACAAGCAGTCAGGATCATTAACAAACTGTCTCCCCCACGGTCATGCCCCCCCCCGAACCAACCTCATCATTTGTTGACAGACGTCAGTTGTCAACATTGAACTGAAACTGTATTTTAATGGATTGTGTTGTGTTGCACTTTAATGGCCTTCTTGTTAACTGTTTGTGGGTTTTCATTTTTCTCCCTGTTTTTAGTGGCATCGTTATCAGGGAAATTTTAGATATATATTATTATCTTTTCTGTTGCATTGCTGTGGGCTGGGAGGATCAGCATTTCATTTTTTTTTTTTAATGTATGCAGGTACACAGGGAAAATGATGAACTAAATCTTGAATCTTGAGTTGTCATCTCCCATGCTCATGTTCGAATACCTCCTGCTTGTGTGAAAAGGGGAGATCAAGTTAAGGTTGAATTTGACAAAGTTTAATTTACTGGTCGATACCTTGTGAAACACAGAAACACAGGCAATGACCACACATGCACACACACGCATGCACACGCTTGGACACGTTAACAAACATGCACATATGCAGAGCCATACTCCTGCACACAGACTTGTTGGTATACACAAGTTGCACAGAGGGATGCTGCACATATTTTCCCACACACAAACCCACAGATACAGATGGAGATACTTTACTTGTACACGCATGTTCACAGAGTTGCGCAGACACACACACCTATACTCGAGGTGATGTGAAAACATCTCGATAGATATCCCACAGACTGATATCATCTGTGAGCTGTCTATATTTTCACCTCAGAGGAGAGATTCTCCTCAGTACTGCGTCCGTGTAGAATCACTAAGATGTTCTTTCTTTTGCAAAAACACTAGCGTGATGACCAACCAAATTCAATCTGTGTCTCACTGACATTCATAGGTTTGCAAAATGTTCCAAGCTTTGGTTGAGTTTATACCGAGCAGTCACGTCCTATGGCTTCCTCCTGATGAAGAAAAGCACCAGCTCGTGTTGAGCTCATGTCTTGTTGTATGTACACATTAGAGAGAGTTACAAGATTAGTATTAGGTTCACACACACACACCTGAATTACATTTTATTTTTATTTGTGTATGATGACACATACCAATCCCTCAAAATTGAAAAGCAAGTTCACGGCACATCCGATTACAATAAGAATACCACATTCTTTCCTATACAGATAAGGAAAGGGATCAGCTGACCCCTACTTTACTGCTGTTTGTTCCTACAGTGTGTGTAATAGGGAAAAAATGCTCTTTGCACATTAGTAATTGGTGTCTGCGTGGGTTTCTTCCTGGTGCTTTGGTTTCCTCCCACCACCAAAAAGACATGCATGTTAGGGCTAATACGCCTGTCTTGTTTCCCTGACCAAGGCAGTTGAAAGAAGAACTGGAGTTGGTCCCCAGGTGCCGCAGCTGCCCACTGATCCTATACAATAGGATGGGTGAAATGCAGAGAACAAATTTGTTGTAAGAATACAATGACAAAATAAAGTGGCTTTCTTCTTTTTCTTTCTTCTAAATTACATGTTATTTCTTAACAGAACTACAGGCCTTGGCAGAAATAATCGGCCCATATGGGATGAAATATCTGAGTGAGAATCTCTTGTGGCACATCACCTCCCAAGTCAGTGAGCTGAAGGTACAAAATGATGGAACATCAACTTTTGTTCTTTGCTACTATGATGCAACTAACCATTTTCCTATAAGATCTTATGTTGCTGGAAATCAGTAAATATTTTATTTTAGTGTGGGGTTGTCTCTGAGACTGAGCCTGTACCAGATATCTAAAAGACCAAAATATTTACACTTAAAAAGCATTTTTTACCATAAAAAAAAAAAATCTTCCATGTCACCAAAGATTCCCTTGACACATCTTGATATACCAAACATGCTTACATTGTACAGGCAAAACCACTATTGTCTCACAGCAAGAAGGTCCTGGGTTTGAACCCCAGTCCCCAGGTCATCCCAGGTCCTTTCTGTGTGGAGTTTGCATGTTCTCCCCGTGTCTGCGTGGGTTTCCTCCGGGCACTCCGGTTTCCTCCCACCATCAAAAAGGCATGCATGTTAGGGTTAATACTCCTGTCTGTGCCCCTGAGCAAGGCAATGGAAAGAAGAACTGGAGTTGGTCCCCAGGTGCTGCAGCTGCCCACTACTCCTAGCTACATGGCTAGGATGGGTTAAATGCAGAGGATGAATTTCCACATGTCTTAGCTACATGATGCCTCATTTCACAGTCTCCCTACCTTTTGAAACTATTTGACAGCTGATACGCTTTGCAGTCCAAACTAAATAATCACAACACAGAGAGCATGCCGTTGGCGGTTTAATCACTTATCTCTCTCCTTTCTCTCCTGTCAGAAACTAGTCATCGAGAACATGGATGTCTTGGTGCAGATGAGAAATAACTTTGACAAGATGGCAGATCATCATAAGAGACTACCAGGTAAGAGGTGACGGAGGAAGGAGGAGGAAGTGGGGAAGAAGATGCGAGAATTGAGGGACAGTGGAAGGAGAATAATGTAGGGTAAAAGAGAGGATGAAGCAGGACAATGAGGATTAATGAGAAGGTGTGGATAATGAGAAGGGACAGATGAAAGAGTAATGGGTAGAGCAAGTTCAGTTAGGCTGCCTTAGTTGGCCTCAGCCTTGTATTCACTGTACACCAATCACAACTGTCCTTCCAGTTGGGAGTAGATCTTACTAGCCATTAGACCATCCTGACGCCCAGTTTCCTCATCTTAATTCAGGATGTTTTAAGTGAGTTGACTGTACTTGGGACCAGACATCCTAGATGGGGTTTTCTGGTATCCCAATGATCTCAGCGCAGAAATGGTGGCAGAGGCACTCCTGCTATTGCCCTCTGCTGTTCGGATGCGGTACAACTTGAAAACCCCACCCACCTTCATTCAAATCAATGAAACCACAACCCAACTTTTCAGTAAAAATATAAAGTCTATAAATTTTCTCTACAAGAATTTATCATCTCATTTGCTTTTTCAAGTCTTGGATTGTGTTCTGTTATGGGGAGTTTTGAAATAATTGTGCTATTAAGATGATAGCTAAGATGCTTTGTTTATGTTGTGATGACACAATATCGTTTGAATACAGTATTGCAACACATGTCAATGGCAATAGCCCATCTGTCTCTGCTACCACTGTGCACCAGTCTCCAACCTCCAACCCAACTGTTTAAACTTCAAAACATACAACATGGCCGTGTTCAGAAACACAATCTCTTGGCTTCAAAACAGCCATTCAGAAACCAATGGGTGACATCATACTAACTTTGTCCACTACGGTTAGTAATCAGAGCCTAACAGAGAAGCAACAGTCTTGTGCGATTGGCCACTGAGATGCTCCATTGGTCCATTGGCGAGGGGTTTGATCAATCAATTGGTCAAACCTATTTAGGTCTAAATTAATAAATATGAATATGGATATAATAGCCCTACATATAATTTACTGCTGTCAGGAATGCATCAATAATGAGAGCAGCACAATGATTCCTGAATTTGTCAAGTCCTTTTTTTCCTTTGGTTCCTCTTACTGTGTTTCTCAATGAAATGGTAGCACCTGATCAGTTGATCAATTTCCTCCAGATTGATTTTTTTTCATGACACTCAAAATTATTTTTTCAAAGTGCAATGGCATGCATTTTCAATTTACAAACGAATGGAATTTAACAATCAAGACGTATCATATCTTGTATGATATCTCTATCATCTCTTGTCCAGGTGGGGAAAACATGCTGAAGAGAATGACCATTATCGGGATGCTCCTGACTTTCAGAGCGATGACAAAAGAGGGTCTGAAGGATGTAAGAGGGGAAAAAAATCCATTCAAAAATATTAGCGACAGATGAAATACTGATTTCACAGTTTACTGGGTTTTGTGACCTCTAGATTTATCAAAAGAAAGATTTAGACTACAAAAATATGTGAAGGCCTCTATATATTATTTAAATGTTAAATCTTGCTTTTTCAGTGTATAGCAACTACTCTTAAAACATGTTTTTTTACTCTAACTAGAATTTCAAGACCTAGTTAATGATTTGCATAATGTTTTTGCAGTGCAGGCAAGAATAAAAACCACAGATCTTAAGATTTAGGAGAACACAAGCACTGAACATCAGAATGCATTCTTGTGTTTTAAGAGAGACGGCTGTAACAACCAACCAAAGGCCACGGTCCAATTAACCAGCTGGTGTCTTGGCTTCTCTTGTCTCTTCTGTCTCTTGTCATCATTTTCAGAATCACTTATCAATGGATGTAGGGCTTTATGCACCATAAAGTGTCACCCGACTGACTCTGTGACACTATTGAATAAGGCTTTACAGATTTAATAGGGTAAAATATGTGCATGCATCAGCATGTTATGTACATTCAATGTTACATCATGTTGCATGTTGCTATATTTAGATCCTGCAGAAGCATTGCCTTTACCTAATGGGACCCATCGAATATCTGAGGGATTTCATCTCACCTGAAACTGACATTGAGGTAAAACATCTTTTCACCCACATTGACAAGAGTTGCTCATTAAAAAGTGTTTCCAGGGGCATCCTGGTAGCTCACCTGGTAGAGAGCATGAACTACACAAGGCTGAGTCCTTATCGCAGCATCCTGGGTTCGAATCAGGCTCTTTGCTGCATGTCATCCCCTCTCTCTACCCTGCCTCCTCTGTCATTGTCAAATAAAAGTATAACATGCCAAAAAAAAAAAGTTTTCAATGTGGAAGACCCATGGGGGAAAGAGAAAGGCAGCTCTTGTAAATTCTTGCAATACTCATGGCTCAAAATGTGATATTATAGAGAGCCATTACCTCATGTTTATTTACTGTCATACATTTTTCATATTATTTCATTTATTAGATACATGGTGGTTCTCCCTGCTTGTGTAACATGTAATTGACATTACCTAGTATTTGTATTAATTTAATAGTCAGAAATACAATTTTTTTATCCCCCCCCTTTCTCCCCAATTGTATCCGGACAATTGCCGTACTCTTTTGAGCCGTCCCGGTCACTGCTCCACCCCCTCTGCCGATCTGGGGGGGCTGCAGACTACCACATATCTCCTCCAATACATGTGGAGTCACCAGCCCACTTCTTTTCACCAGACAGTGAGGAGTTTCACCAGGGGGACGTAGCACGTGGGAGGATCACGCTATTCCCCCCACTTCCCCCCCAAACAGGCACCCTGACCAATCAGGAGGTGCTAGTGCAGCGGCCAGGACACACACCCACATCCAGCTTCCCATCCACAGACATGGCCAATTATGTCTGTAGGAAAGCCCGACCAAGCACCGGGTAACACGGGAATTCGAACCAGCGATCCCCGTGTTGGTAGGCAACGGAATAGACCGCCATGCCACCCGGATGCCCCACAAATCCAAATTTTAAACAGCTCTATTGAATAGGTTTGTGTTACTTGGTAAATTAAACAAATTATGATTGTTATCAACAGTGGAATCAGCAGTGTTTCTCAATGCATGTGCCACTTCCTTTCAGCCATACAATTTATTTTCACAAGGCAATCCTAATGTGGAAGGATATACGGCATACACTGTTTCAGGGTTTTGTATTTTTAATGCTTAGAGTCAAGGGAACATCTTTGTTTTGACACTAATGAGAATGTCTGTTTAGTTTTGGGTCTTTGGGGAGCTATCATTTATCACCAGACTACAAATGTAGAACACAACGTCATGTGTAACAGAATGTTATGTTTTTACTCCTCCACAGAATAGTACACAGGGGAAATTCATGCCTTTGATTGGAGACAAAAAGTAAATTCAGAATTCTAAAGTACACTTAATTGAAAATGCCCTTATCTTCCTCTGAAACACTCTGTGAGTCTATGACCCCCTGCCCCCCCCCACACACACACACACACACAAACACACTCACTGCTTATGTCTGGGCCCTGCGAGTGATACATGACAGCCATGCCACAGTCAGGATAACCCCAAAGACGTCAGTGACCCCACCCCACCCCCACTGCCACCCCACCCATGCCTCTGTGAGAGAAACGCAAATGCAACTCTGCACTGTAGTCCAAATCAGTGGAAACATTCTACCCAGACAGGCCAATCAGCGAGCAGCCAGAAATAGGACGAAATCAAGACAAGTGTGTCAGGACGCAGACATACCCTAATACCCTTCAGAAATAAAATGTCATTCATATGGCAGCTCTTCATAATGGAAAGTACAACGGCGCTGATTGGTGCACACATCAACAATCTTGTGACACTCTTTTGCATGACACATTAAAGTGCAACATACTTTACAGCAATTCTGATGGCGTGTCATGTCTGAACTGTTTGGTATTTTAGTCATACAGGGCAAAACTCCTAACTCCTCTTGCACTAACCCCCAACACTGTACATCATCACGCTCACATTCATTAAACATATACATATGCAGATGACTCCTGTCATTCTCTCTCTCTCCCCCTCTCGCTCTCTCTCTCTCTGCCCCCCCAATCCCATTTACTGTGTAGGTAAATCCTTGTCTAGTTGCCTCTCTTAATTTGTTTAAATTGTATTAAATTGCATTTTTATACTTTTTTTTTTTTACAAAATGTGCAATAATAATGAAATTTGAATGATGAACTGATTGGCCGACTGAAGATAGAGGTCTGTTTTAGCTGCACTTTGATGTTTGATGAATTTGCAGACAACTCTGAGTGTTTTTGAGTTGGCCTCCAATGCAGGGCTGAAATGTGATATTGACCCTGACCTTGTCTCAGCAATCACCAGGATGCACACAGGTACACAACCATAACCACTCTACTTCTACTGTTAAATCTTAAGAAACCATGACCTGAAATCTTACTCTATGAATTGTAAATAGCATTTTAACAACCAGAGTTGGAAGTTATTTTCCTCTTTTTCACTGTTGCTACAAATGTTATTTCATTGATTAATCTTATTCTCTTATAATTCCGCAGATAACACGTCTGTTGAAGAGGAGTACAAATTGTCCTATTTGTTGCTTGTCTATATCGCTGCATCCCTGCCTACACTTGCCCTGGACCCCAACTCCTTCTATAGCCGAGAGCATGGAGGTGTGATTTCATTCACTCACTCACTCACTCACTCACTCACTCACTCACTCACTCAGTCAGTCAGTCATCTACTTGGTTAATGGATCCAGTTTACGTCCCAAGAAAATGGATGAAAACTCGTATAACCTTAACTAACCTTAAAACTTAACAGTTTGTCACTGTCATTCATTTACTCGGTCTTTCATTCACTCAAATAGTTAAGTGGTAATAATTGGTTTATAGACCAATTAGGGGCCACTACCTCCGGCAGCCATTCCCTCTTAATTGTGTCTAATCTGGTTTAAAAAAAATGTACTTCTACGCAAAGAAATCGGCTCACCGGCATCTCTGTGTGTTGTACTTTCCTGTGTGACTGCGTGGTCCACAACAAAGTATAGTGCTTAATGAGAACCATGTTTCTGCTGAGAGACGTTTGTTTACAGATAACTGTGGGTGACGTGCATCGATGCAGTTACTCTTGGCATGTGGCCGTGCTGACCTTAACTACTTGGCCCAAAGCCTGGACTCAAACCTTTAGAGCATCAAATAGATGAGATTTCTATCAGAGGGCAGAGGGTGGCGTTTGTCTCGGCTTATTTTCTTTGTCTCGATTTTCCATTGCCATGTTGCACAGAGATCTGCCCCGAGAGCTTGAGAAAATAGGGTTTCATGTTAACTGTTGTGGTTCATTGATTCTAACCATCAGACCACAACAGCAACATCCCCTCTGCAGCTACAGCTGTAAGTCTACTCTACTCTATTGTATTGTATTATATTCTATTCTGTTGTGGAATGTTGCATTTATGGATTTTTGTCAAGTTGTTAGTAGTGGTGGAAGAAGTATCCAGATCTTTTACTTTAGTAAAAGGAGCAGTACCTCAGTGTAAAAGTACTTTGTTACAAGTAAAAGTCCTTCATTCAAAATCTTACTTAAGTATAAGTACAAAAGTATTAGCATCAAAATATACTTAAAGTAGCAAATGTAAAGTACTCATTATGCAGAACGGCCCATTTCAGCATCACATATCATATTATTGGGCTATAATTTTTGATGCATTAATATGTTCATCACTTTAATGGTGCAGCTGTTAAAGGTGGAGCTAATATTAATTACTTTAAATAATGCTGGGTAGCTTAGCCTATAAAAATATACCATAATTCATTAATTGATTTATAATTTGTATTAATAATCTAAATCTGCAAAGTAACTAGTAACTAAAGCTGTCAAATAAATGTAGTGGAGGGGTGTCCGGGTGGTGTGGCAGTCATTTCAATTGCCTACCAACACAAGGATCGGCGGTTCGAATCCCCGTGTTACCTCCAGCTTGGTCGGGCGTCCCTACAGACACATTTGGCCATATCTGCGGGTGGGAAGCCGGGTGTGGGTATGTGTCCTGGTCACTGCACTAGCACCTCCTCTGGTCGGTCGGGGCTCCTGTTCGGGGGGCAGGGGGAACTGGAGAGAATAACATGATCCTCCCACATGCTACGTCCACCTTGTGAAACTCCTCATTGTCAGGTGAAAAGAAGTGGCTGGCGATTCCAACATGTATCAGCGGAGGCATGTGGTAGTCTGCAGCCCTCCCCGGATCGGCAGAGGGGGTGGCGCAGCAACTGGGATGACTCGGAAGAGTGGGGTATTAGCCAGATACAAATGGAGGAAAAAAGGGGGGAAAATCCGAAATAAAAAATAAAAGAATAAATGTAGTGGAGAAAAAAGTGTAGGGTGTCTCCCCGCCTGCCGCCCAATGTCTGCTGGAATAGGCCCCAGCATCCCCGTGACTCTGAGAGCAGGATAAGCGGTTAAGATAATGGATGGATGGATGGATTTCCCTCTGAAATGTAGTGGAGTAGGAGTATAAAGTAGCTTAAAATGGAAATACTCAAGTAAAGTTCAAGTACCTCGAAATTGTACTCAAGCACAGTACTTGAGTAAAGGCACTTAGTTACATTCCATCACTGGTTGTTACACCATGGTCGGCCAACAGCTATCCATCCAGCTGCTGCTCTGTTCTGTGCCCTATCTGCTCTCCTTTCTGTAAGTCTTTATCCGCCTCTACACTTCACAGGACACAACAACAACATCCACTGTTTAGCAACAGGCATTAACCAGCTTGCTGCGGCCATGTTCACCTCACAGAAGAAGGACGTTGAGCAGCACCTCAAAGAGTTCCTCCTGGTGGGTGATGCATATTAACTTTCATGAAACTCCATCTTTTTACACATTTGAGGAATGTGTCAAACTTAATCATATTTGGGGCTTTCTGAATGGGGAAACCATCTTATGGTTAGCCATTTTCTGATTTTAAGTAAAGCTTTTTAAATAAAAGCAAATTCCGTAGGTGTAGTGCAATGCAGAGGCACCATACTCACTTTGTTGTCTGTGCTTTGAGGAAAATGTGTATCAGGTAGTGGCAACATTGGCCCCATTTTAGGTCAAATCAACCGCTACAAAGAAGTTTTCATTGACACGATGTGTCTTTTCTACTTGTGGTTGCGTAGCTGGCTTCCTCCGCTCTGCTGCAGCTTGGCCAGAGTGTGGAGAAACATGAGAGCAGAAACAGAGACTCCGTTTATGTTCTCCTACACATGGTAGGTTTAGTGGTACAACACCCGACACAGCCACTTTACTACTGGGAAACACACAGTATTACTACTACTTATCATCGCCTAGGGTGTTTACTGAGCCAAAGTTTCATTTTTTAAATCACTACTTTCATTGTCTTAATGCATGCTTAATAATCCAGGTGTAGAAATCCCAGGAAGGTTGAATCTGTTCATCTGGACACCCTTCTGCCATTCTGGGATTTTGTTTTTGTCCCCTTTTTTAGATTTTTCTGTTATTCTATTCATTCTAGGTACCCTGTTTTCCCTTTAGCTGGGACATTTACTTTTTTTTTTTTTACTAATAGTTTCAATAGTGTTATTTACTTTGGCCGTTCAGCACTTTGCTGCTTTGTTTTGAGACCTGCTGTATGAATAAAGACTATTATTGTAATTTTTATTTTTATGGAGATTGCTGGGTTGATCAGGTTTTGACCAAAACTGCAAATATACATGTTTCAAAATGATGATTTATGTCTATCTAGCTCACCCTCTTAATGTATGATTACATCCTAGATTGTGGAAGAGTCTCCGTTCTTGAGCCAAGACATGATGGAGAAATGTTTCCCATATGTACTGCTGAGGAACGCCTACAGAGAGGTGTACAAGGCATTCGTTGTCACTTTGGGCTGATTTTTTTCCCCCTTTTTTGATTAATGAAGGTAAAGGTGCAAGGTCAGTCATGAATACCTTAATTTCCTCATTCGGCTTTCCCTCTATTCAGAGACAGTCTCCTGTTTTCCGTGAAGGGATCACTCCACCCTGTTACAATCTTTCAGATCTTTCTACCTAGCCAATGGCATCTATTCAAACCTGCCAATCAAACAATCAAACAAATCCCTTTAGCACTGTGTTTTTAGTGTTAAGCAACCATTTGCCCCAACTTCACCCCCCCACCCCTGTCCTATGAATTTATGATATACGGGGTCAATGCCAAATCTTGGACTGTCCATCATTTTAATTTCCCCAGTAATTATTTCAAATCTAGATGTTTCTCTCTCTGTGATGGCCTGGCGGCCTGTCCAGGGTGTCTCCCCGCCTGCCACCCAATGGCTGCTGGGATAGGCTCCAGCATCCCCGTGGCCCTTGAGAGCAGGATAAGCAGTTTGGATAATGGATGGATGGATGTTTCCATTGTGGTTGAACTTTTGTATTTATTTAACTTTTTTTTACCATGTTTTCATATTGGAAGGGTCCTGTAGAGTACATGTTTTCACCCCTGCCCTGCTTCACATTTGCACTGCACATTTATTTACTTCCACATTTAGGAACTGTCGAGGTCAGCGTTGATGCATATTTATGGTAGTCGCTTGCAAAGGGGTAAACTCACATTCACATGCAGACTAATTATACGATCATAAACCGATAAAGGCATTATTTCACTGCAAAAACAGTAATGTTGATCTGATTAGTTTTATTGGGGTAAGGTCAATGTCAGAATAAGCATAACATGATTAAAGACACTAAGTAGCATGTCGAAGTGTCCTTGAGCAAGACGTTGGACCCCTAACTGCTCCTGTTGAGCAGATTGGTGCCTTGCATAGAGGCCTCCACCATCAGTGTATGAATGTGTGTGTGGATGGCTGAATGCGAAGCATACACTGTAAAGCACTTTGAGTGGTCGGTAGACTAGAAAAGCGCTATATAAATGCAGTCCATTTACCATTTTACCTTTTAAAGTGGATTTTTGTTTAATGCTTTCATTTACTGGCGCATGTAAACATAGTAATTTGGGTTCCTTTAGTTTTTTTTAAACTGTGCATATAAAAGCTCTCCATATGCAGTGAACCAGATCCATATATACATTAGTGTTAGAGAAACCATGCTATTTTGAACCATGTAAATGCTTAAATTGAGATCCCCCCCCCCAGTACCAGTGTGCTCTGCCCCTTTTTAACTTTTAAAAAAATGCACAGAAATAGGACATTATGGGGGTCGAGTCTGTGCCGTTATCACAGACAGGAAAGGGGAAGTGGTTGGTTGGGGTCAGACTGTCTCTATAAATAGTGGAGGGTGGTCACATTATATTATATTTTATTTTGCATCTGTGATGTGTTTGTGCACAAAGATTTTGGAAATGAAAGGATTCAGAACTGCACAATGTTGACAACGTTATGACAGGAAATACAGATACTTTTACATATGCACAAATTGTTGCCCCATTTGAACCCATGTCCTAAAAGGCCCAAACTCAAAATTATTTAAAAAGGGGCCTAAACTCTCAAAATCATAAGCATCAAGCAGCGTGACGCTTGTTTCTTTTGTTTGTTTGTTTTCAGTTGTTTGTGTTATTGATGTTTCCTGTGGGTCCATTTGACTCCCATCTTGAATGCATAATAATGGTGCATGGTGGTTTAGTGATTAGCACCGTTTCCTCACAGCATGAGAGTCTGTCAGCATGGAGTGTGTTTGTGTGTTTACTCCCACAGTCCAAAGATATGCATGATAGATTATTTGGTGACTGTAAATTGACCATCGACATTGTTTGTCTGGGGCCGGTTATGGACAGACAAACCATACGTGATGTCTCCTCGCCTTCTCCCTAATGCCTGATAGGCTCCAGACCACTGCAAATCTAATTTAGAATAAGCAGGTATAGCCATGAATTAATGAGTGAGAATAACAGAAAGAGCAAAGACTTGCCCTTGTTTTTGTTTTCCAAACATTAGGCAGGTTTTCTTTGGCACTAGGCTGCTTGTATTATCATTCCAGACCCGAGGACACCTACAATATTAAAGAATAACTGAATGAGTAGTCATAGTCTGACCTTTCACTCTTAAATTTCCTCTCTCTGGGAAAGCTATCATTGTCAGACAGTTTAGATATGAACAATGTACCATTATTGCCATCTGACAAAAACAAACAAAAGGGTTTTGGTTTGTAGTATTTTTAATGTTTTTTTCATGATGTTTTATTGAAATTTGATGTATTTTTATGTGATGTATCATGTATTACTAATGTACTACTTACTTACTATTCCACATCCACTCTCTGGTTTTCTGAGATCACTGTTGACGTCAGCCAGTTCAAACAGCAACCATGAACCACAACTGCTATGTCAGAGGAAGAGCAAAAATAATTTTAGAATTTGTTATATATGTGTTTTTTAACCTCCTTTGATGCCAATTTTCCATGAATAAAGAATGATTGTTGTTTTTAGTGTTGGAGGCATGTGCATTCGTAGAGTCTATTCCTGTCTGTGCCATCCAACATCCCCCCCCCCCGGGTTGGGATTTAGCAGCTTGTTTTTTTTTGGGGGGGGGGGGGGTTGTAAGCCGGACAAGCAGGTTCTGCTTCTGTATTTGGCTATTTCTTCAGCCCAAACAGTCTCCAAGGGAATGCATAATGGATATGCCACCCCTTGTGTGCCGTTTCAAAGGTATCTTATTGTTTCCAGATGAGGCTTTGTTCACTGTGCATGCACATGGTTGCAGAACAACAGTGCAGAAACCACCACTGTTCTGCATGGATCTTCACATGCTGTTGAGTCTTAATACGTTTGTTGTTCAGCTGAAGTTATACAGCCTGCTACACAGCTCACCTAAATCTCGCCAGCACAGCTTTGGCTATGTGAGATGTAGTCTGGCAAGCATCCACTGAGATTCAATCGTGCCTTGCAGGAAGCCGGACCAATCAGCGGGCAGCGGTTTATATTGTAACGATCACAAGATGAATTATACGATCACACCCCGAGAACCGCCACAGCCGGGACGCGAACCTGTGTCTCCCACACCACAGGCGACAACGTTAACCAGTCGACTAAAGGGTCCGACCCATTAGCCAAGGGCTACCGAGCCTACTCATCCGTGATCGTTACAATAGTTTGACGACAATGAGCGGCGCCATGTTATGAAAAATTAAAACAATGGCTGCAGTAGGAGAGCTTAGCATCAATGTTGCAATATAATTAGTTTTATGACAGATGTCTACAAATACAGCAATAATTATGTACTATAGACATGATAACTTGCTTCATTGAAAAGACCTGCTAGTGACAGTTGTGTTTGCTGCTAACAGTTCAACACGCGTGGAAATGTGGCGCTCCAGTTCTACGCCATGGTGCTCTCAGCGCTTAAAGGCTAATCCAATCGTCTGCAATGTAATTTGGTCTATACCCACTGACGATGCCCCTAACACAGACGAATGCCTATTGAGCCTTACCAGACCACAATGAGAGAAGTAACATTTACTTTTTGGCTTTGCGAGCCTCACAGCCAATAGAGATGGAGCGAAAGGTTTTGAAAGGTAGAAGCAGGCTTAGTTGATCAGCTAGGGAGCAGTGATGCTACAGACAATGTCATCGTCACATGTAGGCTTTTTCATTGTGTTGTCAAAAGTTGTCTGTCGGCGTCCGGGTGGCGTGGCGGTCTATTCCGTTGCCTACCAACATGAGGATCGCCGGTTCGAATCCCTGTGTTACCTCCGGCTTGGTCGGGTGTCCCTACAGACACAATTGGCCGTGTCTGCGGGTGGGAAGCCGAATGTGGGTGTGTGTCCTAGTCGCTGCGCTAGCGCCTCCTCTGGTCGTTCGGGGGGGGAGGGGGAACTGCGGGGAATAATGTGATCCTCCGACGCGCTACACCCCCCCCCCCCAGCGAAACTCCTCACTGTCAGGTGAAAAGAAGCGGCTGGTGTTTTCACATGTATCGGAGAAGACATGTGGTAGTCTGCAGCCCTCCCCAAATCGACAGAGGGGGTGGATGGCTTGGAAGAATGGAGTAGTTGGCCAGATACAATTGGGGAGAAAAAGGGGGAAATTTAAAAAAAAAAAGTTGTCAGTTCAAGTTAATGCAGTTTTATGGGAGGGGGGGGGGACTGCAGCCTTTGAGTCCTATAACCACATTGGACAACTAGTTGTTATCTGTGCTGCAAGGGCCCATTTTGGGGTCTTCAAACAACTCAGATGATACAGAAGCAACATGTTGTTAAAACAGTTAAACAGTAAGATGATTTAACAGCTCTGGCACCGCAAGTGAACCCCTGTGTCTTGTACTGCCAGAAGTGATCAAAACAACCATTGCTCTTCTGTTCGGCTCATTCTTTTGTAATAAAGGTTTTACTGCTGTAGCTCTCATTGGCATAGTGGCTGTACTTGCAAAACAAATTCTTTATATGCGGTATCATCAGGGAAGTCTACATGGTATTCTTAGCCATAGTACATAAACACAACATTGCCACTCAACCACTTTGGTCCAGCTGTTACTAAGCAATGCCAAGTCTTGTTTTATGGTTCCTATGACATGATCTAATTCTACATAAAGAGCAGGAAGAGCCCCACTGCTCATTTCAGTTTGTCCCCTTGGTGATTTCTGTCACCATAAGTACTGTCCCTCCCTCTGCCCCTTTTTTCTGTCTCTCTTCATTCGATTTCTCTCCTCTTCTGCAATTATAGCCTTTATTGTCTGGTTGCCACACCAGAGACATGAAATCTCACGTGTGTGTGTGTGTGTGTGTGTGTGTGTGTGTGTGTGTGTGTGTGTGTGTGTGTGTGTGTGTGTGTGTGTGTGTGTGCGCATGCACACGTGTTGTTGGACCGAGGGAGATGGCCCTGTCCCAGGAACATTGATGGTTTCACTGAAATAAAGCTGGCTCCATTCCCCACTACACTATGCACCACGCACTTGTCATTGTAGAGAAAATGCATTCACATTTTATAAAGGACTCACAGGATGTTTATTTGTCAGTCTATCATTCTAGATGTGTTCCTTTCTCTTGCTGTGTGGAAAGAGGCCTTACACACAAATGAGCTATCATCCCGATACTCCACAGTGCATGGCTGACCGGTCCCGAGACACACCTAATGGTGGAAACTCTGGTACTGATATAAATGCCCACTGCTGATTGTGTGTATGATGCAGAAGTGCTGCTACTGTTGCTGGCTTATGGAACAATCCGTCTTATGTATGAGGGGCCATACAAGCCATAATATATTCTGGCCTTCTCATATACATACATTCTCATTTCACATAAGTATAGTTTCACTCTCACACACATACAGTCTCCTTTCACATACATATATTTTTATTCTCATATGTATATATTTTAACTCAATATACGTATGTGTGTGAGAGTGAAAATAATTATATGTGAAAGGAGAATGTATGTGTGTGAGAGTGATAAAATATATGTATATGTGAAAGAAGAATGTCCGTATGTATAAGAGAGGGCCAGAATATATTATGGCTGGTATGGCCCCTCACACACACACACAAACACACTCACTCACACACTGTCTTACACACACACACATTCAAAGAGCACAGAGTATATGCGTGTAATACAGGCAAACACTTACATATATAGAAACATAATTCTCAAATGGCAGAACATTGTGCATACTATAGAGCAAGCTTAATAACCTAACACTCACACACAAAGCCACAAGAGCACCCTCCATGTGTGAGGGTCTGAGGACAGGATGTTGTATTGCTGCAATGCCCACTGAGGCAAATTTGTAATTTGTGATAATGGGCTATACAAATAAAATTGACTTGACTTCGCACTCACCCACACACACACACACACACACAAATTCTTTAAAAGTAACAAAACCTTCATTTTTACTCTCCCACATCCACACTACATCCACATGGAGGGTCTTTGCGTGTGTCTCCAGACAGGTATCCTGGCACCTGTTCACAGTAGACACCGAGCTCTAAACTGCACGTACAACTTGGACACTCCACTGGGATGGCAAGTTTACTTTCAGTGCAGCTCTTACAGTAGATCTAAAAGTTGAATGTACTTCTGGTATCATCACTTCTAGATTTTGGAACAGCTCAGTACGTTGAGAGATCAGGCTAGCCTCTTCATTTTCCTTCAAAACACTCCTGAAAACTCGTCTTAACTTTGTTTCCTCCTGTTTTATTCTATTTGCCAGCCTTTTAATCTCTTCTTCCTTAAAATGCTGAGTAAAATCCGTTTTTTTTAAAGGTGCTGCTTTTTGACAGATTATATTTGATTTGATTTTCAATGAAAAATGACATACAATATTCTTTTTAGCTTGCTGCAATAGTCAAATGGAGGTTCTTAAAGTAGGTTTTGTTGGAAGGTATCATTGGATATTTTCTATTTTCTGCAACATACTATAGATTATGTGTTGCATTTGCACCCCTCGTTTAACTGAAAATGTACCAGAAACAATCCCATATTCAACGTTTGCTAAGGCAGAAAGAAAACTCTGTGCCCTTTCTGAAACATTCATTTGTTGTCAGCTATCGAAGTCATGGTGCTTAATTTGTTTTACTGGAGTTGATGAGAGTCCAAACTTGCAAATGCTCCAGCGTCTCACATTTCAGAGAGAGGAAACGTGTTCAGAAAACACAAGTCTCGGTACAGCCTAAATTGTTTTGACAGTTGGGGTGATACTCCAATCAGAAGAGATCCTTTGGCTCGGGGTGTTAAATGGTCTTTTTTTTTTGTTACGGAAATGATGATGAACTCTGCCGTTCCTCTTCTCGAATACATGCAGGCTTCCAGTTTCCCATGCAGGGGCCTACGACCCCCAAAAAAAGATTTATAATGTCAAAAGTCAGATATCTCCTTATGAAATAAATAGTCTGTGAGTTATGGCTGGATGGGGTCATGGACTGGATGGAGAGAGAGCAGAGAGCTTACGTTTGTCATCAGTGGCGGGTGCTGGTGGTGGTGGTTAGGGGACTGGTATACTATACGGAGGATGGACAGAGAGAGAACAAATACATCTGTGGTTCAGACTGTGAGCGAGGACAGAGGCGAGTGCCCAGAGGAAAACAGATTTGAGTCGCTGATGACAGATTGCAAATAACAGAAATGCGAATTAGGCCTACTTTACTGATATAAGTAGGCCTTGCAAAAGCACACTAAGACAGCTATGCATTGGTTTCTTCAGCTCTCCCGGCATTTTATTTTTCTTCTTTTCTATTCAATCTCAGTTAACATTCTGTTCAAATGGCTGTGACACAGACGGCCGTGATGGATGGAAAAATGACTCAGAGTGACAAGGGAGATTAGTATGCCGTGCTATATAATGTTACTATCCGGTGTATTTTGCAATGTGCGGTGCCATGTCAAAGAGCATGGGAGCATGAGAGTCGGACTGACCCAGCGGCCCGAGCACGACAAGCAAGCAGGGAGATGGGGAGCAGGCAGGGGCTTTCCCAAGCCATGCCGCTGCATTGCTCTCACACCGCTCTATAAAAAGACCCCTAATGAATGAAAGGCCCACAACTGTGAAAGGTGTTCTGAGGTGACTGTTATTGTCTGCTCTGAGCCTGTACATCTCATCGCTCTCATGACATGGTTTCACAGTGTCTTGATAGGTGGCGAATTACCTTTTTTATCAGGTGTTGTGCCTTTGTAAAAAAAAAAAAAGTAATTCTCAGTAAAAGGTAACTCAGTACGTTACACTGTATCTGTAAAAAATTATATATATATACATATATTTATATGGTGGGCTACACTATGTCATATTATGTAACACACTGCTATTATTAAAGCACATGTTTTTGTTATAATTCGGTCAGCATCTTAATCTGTACGGGGTGGGGCGTTAAATGAAGTTGTCACAATACTATGCACTGTGCTTTTCTTTTTCTTTTTTCCGCTGCTGTGACTGTAAGGTTTGTTTTGTCTACTAACAAATGCAACAGCGCACCAGCGGGCACATGCTCAGATCCCTTTCGAAGGTGGTCACGTTTTTTTCTTACTGCTTTTGTTTATTGATCACAGTATGTCATCATTCGATCCGATACTGGGCAGGAATAAAGGGTATTATTCACCTCTCCCAGAGTAAGCCGAGGTTCGGCTGTCTTTCCTCGATTCAAGGCGGCTACCCCTCAAAAGCCGCGTGCATGCCATTGCTAAGAACAACAGCTGTTAACTTATAGAGCCGTTTCCTGTGGCTTTTCGAAGACAGGCTTTGTTTACATGTTTCGGTTTGGGTGTCTCTGGCTGGCTGCCGTGAAAGGCTTTCTATGTCGTTCCCTAATTTGCGGGCAGCAGTGGAAAATTCTCATTTGGGTTTAGAATACACACTGCTTGAAAGCATTGCAGTCAACACTTCATCAGTGAGGTCAACTCACTCACACTTCAGAACCCCAGGTTTACACATGGGCCTATACACAAACACTCACAGCGTTACACGCACACGCACTCACACGCGTAAGCACGCGTGCGCGCACACACAAAGACACAAAACTTTGAGCCCGGCTAACCAATCACAGTAAAGTGGAGTAGGTCCCCCCAGAAGTGGGCGGAAGAGCCGTTGAAACAGAAGTCTGTGTCGGGACGCACAAGTTTGTGTTCCTGCTTGGGAGAACTTTTCTTTTAACCAGTTTCCTACGACAGTTTTTTTTTAAATTTCTGTTTTTTTTTTTTTTTACTGCGGGTCCGAGGGGTTAAAATTAAGATTCCAGATGGCCGAGCTGGTGCGAATTCGTAAAAAAAGGCTGCAGATTCCCATCTCAAGGTAAGACCGGTGTATTGTTAAATTCTGTATCCCCTGTCGAACATGTATGCCGAAGACATGACCACCTCGGATTTTAACGCGAAAGGGGTTTTTGCTTGGGAGTAGACGTTCTTAAGTCAACGCAATTAATAACGTTAGATAGGCCCATCAAAACAATGTGATTTGCATCACATTCTAAACCCACGTGATGGATAACCCGCTGTGCCTTCGTGCAGAGTTAATACACTACCTTTGCTTCACACGTTGACGTAACGTCACTGCGTTCATTTAAGAGGATGCAGACGAGCGAGAAGCAACTCACCAGCTTTTCGGTATTCAACTTTAGTTGTGAAAACTGTGTTGATAATACAAAAAGCAGTTAAACAATCTATATGTCGCTGTCCTTAACGTCCTCTGCTTTTTAATTGAATACATAGGGGTACACATTCTACCGTGGACACGCAATTTGCCATAACACGGGCGCCGGCTGCATGCTAAATTTGGTGCTGGACAGGTTATAATAACACGTTGCTGGAGGCCTGTATGCCCCACACTGTATTTCTATGATCATGCAAAAATTGATAAACTGGAGAAGCTTCCTAAATTGCATGAATAACTTGTGCCATTTTGATAGCAGTCTCAAGTTTTTGTTTGCTTGTTTTGTTTTTCACCCTTACACAAATTGTGTTCACCACAGTTCAAGGAGATGATGAGTGACAAGTCCTTGTGTTGTTTTATTTGAGTGAAACTACAGGCCTCTACCCATCGCAAAGGGCAGCGTGGGTCAGCTTTCCCTTCTCACCTTTCATAAGCTAAAGTTCAAAAACATTTGGGTTAAAGGCAATCCCATCCTCCATCACTGTCTTTCAAGACACCCACCAAACTTCTGAACAAGGCTCTGAGCCCTGCTGAGCCGTTTGGCTCCACTTGGCACTGCAAGTGTCTAGATCAAGCACTTTTTACTCCAGATGTGCACTCTTTACCCCACATGTAAACACTTGTCTGTCTTGGCTGTGGGTGGAGGACCTGCAGTAGAGCTGACGGGTCATGCGGTTTGTTTTGGTTAACACACTGATGCATCAGCGTCTGGGGATCAGTCCCCCAAACAACATGGCATGGGTGATTTCCTCTCAAATCTGACACATTAACCATTTTTGTGATTTCTATGAACTTAAAATACTGAAATTAGGAGGGAATTGATGTATTAAATATTAAAAAAGAAGGATTTCCCGAGCACATATACTTGCCTCCTTCTGCCATAGCAATAAAAAATGCATTTACTCAGTTTTCAATAATGCATGCTTACAGGGAGGATGCCACCCACCCACATTATCAAATCTTAAGCTGCTGCCTACACACATATTTAGGAAGGATGACAGTGCATGCAGTAGTAGGCATACAGATAACACTGTGCAGTGTGTGCACACATTACAAAACAGCAATCTGTTTGGCTCTAAAAATAACATTCCCAGTAAGTGCACTTATTAGTTTTCACTTGCACCTCAATTCAAATGCTATTTACTGTGAGTTGATGCAAAGCCAAGCCATTGTTATCAGAATGATGGGTCAGCCTAGATCGAAAATGAGCTGTGGCATTCCTTTGCATGCTATTTTTATGACTCGACAAGCTTTTGAAAGCCTCTGCCAATGTGATAAATGCTTGAAAAATCTGTGAGCCTCTCATCACTCGGAGTTGGCTGCACAGCACGGCACGGCTTGATCACAGCCATACTGATCACTGCACCGCCAGGGCAAATCATCCAAAAGGGTTTCAGAGTAAGAATCCGTGGCCCTCATGTTTGTCGTTATTATGTCAAAATTATCTATTTTTTTCAAAACATCAGTATTCAAGTAGAACTCCCGAAAGTGAACAGTGACTTTTGTCAGGTGTATTCAAGATTCGAGATCCTTTGTTTGTACATCCCACTATACAAGTATTAGAGAGTAAAATTCTTGTGTTTCAGCTCCTCAACATTGCAACAACAATAACAATAAAATAAAATAAAAAAGCAGTAATAATAGTAGATAGTGTGTGGTGTATGTAAGGTGCTGTGTGTGTGTGTAGGCCCTGCCTTAATAAATGTGTATATGTGCGAGTAGTTATTTGCATATTTGTGTGTTTGTGTATGCAACGCTACGTACGTGTGTGTGAGTGTGTGTGTGCATGTATTATCCATGCGTTTGTGTTTACCATTAGATTACAAAGAAATAGCACTATAGGTGCTGTGCACTTAAAACATTTTTTTCCCCAATTTCCAATCAGACATTGTAAAGGATTGACAGATTTCCGTCTGCTCTGTATCAGATTTACAGCAAAGCTATGGCATTAAGAGTGTGCCCCAAGTACTAACGCCAGGAATGTGGCCAAAACTTAAAAAAACTCAATCGTTTCTCATCAAGGCCGCTTTAACGAAATGCTGGTTACATAAGCCCCCTAACCATGGGAAGTTTTTCCTCTCATGGAAAATTTGGCACTAATGATGCCCTTTTGCCACTGGCCGTCTTTGGAAGGCCTGGCATTAAAAGTGCTCTTTTCCCCCCGTCAGCGGGGCTCTTTCAACCTGTTGTCAAAGCACTTCTCGGACCTTTTCTTTCCCTCAGCACCCGAGAGCCAGCTCGCTCGCTCGCTTACTCACTCACAACCCTCAAGTGCTTCCATTCCATCAAATGGTGTTTAGAAAGCGCATGTCACACAGACCCCGTTTTGTCCACAGTGACTTTTTCCTCTGTTGCCATAACCTTTAGTGCTTTACCTCAAACGACTTCATCTCAGGGCTTTCCCGCCGAGATGCCGGGACGGCCTTTGAGCCGCATTCACACCGCGTTCACGTTTTCCTTTCATAGATACAAATCAGATACTTAGATACCTCAGTGCTTTTAAGTAGATACGGTTTTTGAGGTTTGGTTTTCCTTTTTTTTTTTGTTCTGCTTTAAAACGCTGAGTTCATGTTCTCATGGCTTTATGATGAGCACCCAACCAAGACAAACTCCTACTATGTGTAAACTTGATAGGGAGTTATTTATCTCGAGTTTTTCTCACTATTTTTTTTTTTGCAAGAAATAAATCAGCTTTCTAATTTTTCCAAGTTGTATTGCATTTTTTTTTCTCAAATGAGTCTCTCTGTTTCCTCTCAGGCTTAGGAGCATCCTGAAGCAGCTGGATGAGAAGGATGTGAACTTTGAGGAAATCAAAAGGAGTTTAGATGTCACCGCATCATTACTAGAGGCGGTGTGCCTTGATGGAACAAGGTAGAGTATTAATTTTGCATCTGCCTCAACTTTAAGTGGGATTTACAGTACTTCCTCTTCCTTTGTTTAATCATTTATTTATTTTGAATTTAAAAAAAACCCAATCTTTTTTCACATAAATGTGGGGCTGGGGTGACTTATCAGTGCTAAACATTAACTGCACCCCTTTACTTTTTGCTTTGGCAATAATAAGATAACTCCAGCTTCCAAAACATGTGATTTGCAAATTAAAGCCCCCCCCCCCCGCATGTGGAGTTTGCGTGCACTCCTCATGTTTGGGTGGGTCTCTTCCCATAGCCCAAAGACACGAGTGACATGAAAGAGACTCTGAATTCTGAATGGCCCATTGATAGTGATAGGAGTGTGAGATAGGGGTGATGGTGTGCCTGTGTGCTGCTCACCGTGAAAACAAGGTAAAGAGGATGGATGCAGGGATTTTTCTGTTCACTCTCTGTGGTGTGAGGTCTCCTTAGATCTTTGTCAGTGCAAGCAGAGGCAGATGTGCACTTGTGTGCGCGTGTGTGTGTGCTGATGTATGTGTCTTAAAGGGACACAATCATGATTTCAACATTATCTCTTTATACTATTATGAGAATCACACTCCATTAGCAGCCACAGTACTGAGCAGACTTCTGTGTGTCAGAAATGCCGCCAAAATTAAGGCCGGTGACACAAAACACCATGAATGTGAAAACTGACTTGCTGGTTTACCAATAGGCTGGCTGCATTGTATAAGAAAATGCAAATATCAGTGCTACATATAGCTGTATATAAGAAAATACGAATAAAAATGCTACATGCATCTGAGTGATGTTTGTGTTGTTATTTACACTTTCTTATACATTGCAGTCTACCATCCAACCAGGAAGTAAATTTTCACATTGAGGGATTAGTCATCACTGATTCAGAGACACAAAGAACACTGCACAGTATTATGGCTACTAATGGAGTGTCGTCTCTACCACACACACACACACACACACATACACATACACATACACACACACACGTATATATATATACAGAGTGAGAGAGTGAGAAATATTTTGATCATTGTACTTGTTTCTCTTTAAGAAGTTATAATGGATAGATGGATGGATGATTTACCTAAAGGTTTAGGGGTTTGGGGACAGAGTGTTGCCATTATGCAAGTATGTGCATGTTCTCTCTCAGGCAGTCTCTGGACTCAGAGGATGACCTCCAGCAGCTGCACTCAGAGGGCATGCCCTCAGAAATCACCGACTGGCTAGCCTCCACCTTCACCCAGAGAGCCCGCCGTCCCACCCGCCGCTCTGACGAGAAGCCAAAATTCCGCAGCATTGTCCATGCAGTGCAAGCTGGGATATTTGTGGAAAGGTCTGGCATCCCCTTTTAAAATTTCAAGTTTATTTGTCACACGCAACAGTTTCCCACAATGCAGTGCAATGACATGAAATATTTACTTGTGAAAAAAAAGACAGAATGATGAAAATATATGTAAAAGAATAAAATTATTGAATACAGGTGAGTTATAGAAATAAAGGTGAAACCTTAAGTCATAATATAAAGGATAGAAAATATAGATGGTAAAGATCTCTGTCCTTAATGTACATTCCATATACAGGTAGTCCCCTGGTTATGAACGGCCGATTTACGAAAGCCCGACTTACTTTACTTATGAACCGACCTCCGTAAAGCCTTTTTTTTAAAAATCGAGTTACACACAATGGTTCGTACTAATGAACGGATGGACTACTTTGCGCAATGCTCAAAACACTGCACTGCACATATTAGGCAGTTCGTCGGCCCGAGGAAGAACAACGCCATGCTGTCCTCACCATTTTAATTCGGATCGTGTACTGTTGTTGTGTACATTGTGTTTTGATTTAAAATGTTTGCGTGTTTACCTCGTAATTATGGCTTCAAAGCATAAATCTGACGCAAGTGATGGCGATGCACTGAAGAAAAGGAAAATGATCACGATTGAAACGAAAAAGGAAATAATAAAGCGTTCAGAGAGAAGTGAAAACTTAGTGTTTTTTCACTTACCCGGTGAGGTGGAGAGGCGAGCCCCTAGTGGGCTCTCATTTCTGGCATCAAATGGCCGGCCTCCGCCGGTCACGATCTGCTCCCGGGACAGTGGCAGGTGGGGAGGTTTAAATGTAAGAAATGTTTCTTTAACGTTTTTTATACCTATATATACATTCTTTCTCTCAGTTATAAATACTGTATTGTAGTTATATTTATTATTATTATTACTGCATTATTTTTTATGTTTTAGGTAAAATATATGCTATATACTAAGACAAACGTTTGACTAATTGACGTTAGATTTGAAGGGTACATAATGATTCTGACTTGCATACAAATTCGACATAAGAACAGACTCAAAAGCGGAACTCGTTCGTAATCCGGGGACTTTCTGTATACAATGTGTGTATGTGAATGTGCAATTATGCACTTGAAATAAGGTATTAATATTAGTGGAATGAAACAATACATTAACACAATGAACATGGGCTATACTCTACTGCATTGCCACTCACTCAGTTGTGTTGACTGTGTAGTTGAGCAGTGACAGTTGAGTGGCGATGGAGAGTCCCATCTCAAACCCATTTTATTGCATATCTAAATCAAAATATAACTAAGTTGACGACACATGGCTCACTTTTGGCTCAGTTATCTATCAAACCCCCCGTTTATTCTGTCAACGTTTTCATAAGTTTGTAATTTCAAGCCAGTGGTCAACTAGTAGATGGACTGTGATGTTACATCGGGTGCTAGCTGTCAGCCCAAGTATAGTTAGTTTTTAAAGTGGAATGAAAAGGTCGATGTTATGCAGACAATAGATACAGGCATAGATTTGTCGAGCCTCCTGAGAGTTGTTTCAGTTCAGAAGGGAGTTGTTCCAGGATACTGTAATGTACTGTTAAGCCTTTAATGGACCCAATCCACCAAAATATTAGAGGGGAAGGTGCCCACCTGGTAGCCCTAAAAGACATGCCAGCACACACTAGCTTGTCCCTCTCATAGCTGGTTTAGATAATCTAGCAAGAGACTGTACCCGCGAGATGGACCACCAGATTCACCAACAGCCTTATGTCCTCTATGGCAGCGGTTTTCAAGCCTGTTCTCTGGGACCCACAGTATTGCTTGTATTTTTATTATATACTACTATTCTGCCAGGCAGTTAATTATGTTGACCTGTTGTACTGGGTCTAACACTGTGAAGTATGGCACAAGGATTGTTACATCATATCATGTGTATTGGTATAAGACATTGCAATTACTGTAGGTAAAGAACCTCAACAGTCATGCTGTAGCTATAGAGTACACACGACACTCAGATAAACTTTAACACTGTAACAAGGCAATTATTATTGACTGATTTTCAAGCTCATACAATAACTCCATCATATGATATGTTAGTATTGCTATCCTAATCACAGAGAAGATAATGAGTTAAGGCATGCTGTAAAACCTTAGCTGCCTTTCATTGGAAAAACATCCTGTGCAGGAGGGACAGGGTCATCTTTAAAGGATTTATACTGTATAAACAGCTAGCTAGCTGTACAGCATCAACACCTGAACTTTGACTGAACTCAACATAAACATTCCATTATTCCAGGATGTTCAAGAGGGCCTACACAGCAGCCATACCAGACCAACCTGTAGCTGTCGTAAACTGCCTCAGGGTAAGTCTTAGCACATAAATCTCCTTGTACTCTCGGTGGTTTTGAGCCATAAATTGGACACCACAAAAATGGGAATGTATACAGAGTGCAGCTACATTTTCACCTCGTAAAGACACAGCAACATCGAAGAAAAAAGAAAAGAAAGACTTCACTAACATAATAACTTATTCTCTCTCTCTCTCTCTCTCTCTCTCTCTCTCTCTCTCTCTCTTCAGGATGTTGACCGCTGGAACTTTGACATATTCGCTCTGAATGCAGCCAGCTCTGACCATGCGTTACGGACCCTGTTTTTTGAGCTGATCATCAGATATGAGCTCAACGGCCGTTTCAAGGTCTTTTAAGTTCAGATTTTATGGGGTATTTACTTTGTCATTCAACCAAATTACAGACCCAATTTGGCCGACACAGTCCCGGATTATATGTCACGAACATACCCGTGAGAGGAATGTGATTGCTGTGAACAAAAATTTAAACATGACCATTACGTTACGATATCACTGTGGGAAAAAATTAAGTTTATCTTATCCTATATGATGTGATGTCATCTTATGTCATCTTATATTTTGCAGACAAAAACAGGCATGAATGGACTTTAAAACACAACCTATAGGGCGTTCGGGTAGTGTAGTGGTCTATTCCGTTGGTTACCAAAACGGGGATCACCAGTTCGAATCCACATGTTACCTCCGGCTTGGTTGGGCGTCCCTACAGACACAATTGGCCATTTCTGCGGGTGGGAAGCCGGATGTGGGTGTGTCCTGATCGCTGCACTAGCACCTCGTCTGGTCGGTCGGAGCGCCTGTTCAGGGGGAAGGGGAACTGGGGGGAATAGCGTGATCTTCCCACGTACTACGTCCCCCTGGCAAAACTCCTCACTGTCAGGTGAAAAGAAGCAGCAGGCGACTCCACATGTATCGGAGGAAGCATGTGGTAGTCTGCAGCCCTCCCCGGATCGGCAGAGGGGGTGGAGCAGCGACTGGGACAGCTTGGAAGAATGGGGTAATTGGCCAAGTACAATTGGGGAGGATAAAAAAAAGGGGGGGGGGGAATCCAAAAGAAACACACACACACACACACATACACAACCTATGCCCCTGTGCCGCTGATGATATATGCTGTATTTTACAGATCCCCATCACCTGTTTAACTGAGTTCCTGTCTGCATTGGAGAGAGGCTACTGCAAACACAGCAATCCCTACCACAGTCACGTGCACGCTGCCGATGTCACGCAGACGTTACACTGCCTGCTCCTACGCACCGGACTAGTTGTACAGTTGACTTGAATTTATTACCCACTTCTCCCTTTATTATCTGGCTGCTTCACTCCTTTTCCAATCTCTTTTTTTACATATAAGGCAGGGAACAGTTATTTGCCCATAAATGAACTCCCATGATGAAAAATAATGGATGTGAGGTGTTGCTACCTCAGTAGGCTCTAGTTTCCATGTCATAGCACAGTCGAAGGTGCTGGTGCTAGTTGACGGAGCATGTCGATCTAAGGTGTGGCCAATACTTTTTTTCTAATTTTGGGGCATGCTGCACTGGCGGTAATCGGGCACAACGGAGGCCCAGTTGTAAAAGGGTTGGATTAGAAGGAATACATTATCAGTAGGGGTGGTTGGGGCTGTCTTCTATTACGGCCAATCAGATCTGCTCCTCTCATTCCCTTTAAAACCAGCGCGCGCTCTGTCATGGCGGACTGTCAATTCCGTAATGGACGGTGGACGTCCAGACCGGCTAAGGCAGGAAAGCTTCTCTCAGGAGGAAACTGTTGTCCTCATTGGGAGATGCAGAGTTGCCAAGTGCGCATACAACAGACATTAACACCAATTACAATGTGACATGAGACAACACGCAAACATGATTAATTGACAGGCTACTGTTAAACGTGTCTTCGTTCTCACCAGCATATCACTCTCTTACCTGTGCATTCTATGAACACAGCAGGAGACCTTGAATAGTTGTGATCATGGATCAATTAGCCTAGGCAATCAGTTTATACTGTAACGGCTACAGATGTGTAGACTCACTAGCCCTTGGCTAAAGGGTCGGACCCTTTAATTGACTGGTTAGCACGGCGACCCGGGTTCACATCCCGGCTGCCCCGAATTCACTACATTGGTGTCAGAAATGGGACGATGAGACCGTGAGGCCATCAGAAGCATGTGTGCCCAGAGGCATGAAGGAGAGTTGAAGTGCAGGGACGCGCTTCCCAAAGGAGGGGGTAGTGTAATGATCACGTATGACTAGATTCGCTTTCACTAGCACTTGGCTAAAAGGTCGACCCTTTAGTTGACTGGTTAGCACAGTCGGCAACTCGGGTTTGCTTCCTGGCTGCCACCTAAATTCGCTACATTGGTGTCAGGAGTGGGATGGTGAGACCAGGCCATTAGAAGCGAGTGCGCCCAGAGGCGTGAGGGAGCTGATATGCTGAAGCGCAGGGGTGCACTTCCCGAAGGAGGGGGGTAGTGTAACAATCACGTATGACTAGACTCGCTTGCCCTTGGCTAACGGGTCGGACCCTTCAGTTGACTGGTTAGTGCAGTTACCCGTGCTGCGGGCGACCCGGGTTCGCTTCTCAACTGCCCCCTGAATTCACTACATTGGTGTCAGAAGTGGGATGGTGAGACTGTGAAGCCACCGAAAGCGTGTGCACCCAGAGGCGTGACGGAGTTGATTTGCTGAAGCACGGAGACGCACTTCGCGAAGGGGGGGGGGGTAACGATCACGTATGACTAGACTCGCTAGCCCTTGGCTAACGGGTCGGACCCTTCACTTGACTGGTTACCGCATCCCGGCTGCAGCAGATTCCTGGCTGCCCCCTGAATTCACTACAATACTATCAGGTCAAATGAGGTTAATTTAAGTATTGAAATCCTCGTCACCATGTTATTTTCCATGCGTAATGGTGCACGTTGATTGTTTTATGTTGGAAGACAATGCTACACGTGCAGATGTTTTTCCTTTTGTCATTGAAAAGTTTAAGGACATTAAAACATCATTAGTTAAATTATTCACTAAATAGGCCAACATAACATACTCAAAATTTGTGTGTGTGATTTTGGATAAGTCTATGCTTCGTTCACCCTCATCTTAAGTCCGGAAATTACCACGCAATACCTGCATCTGCGTTAAGACCTGGTCTGACCAGGCGGAGACCCAGGCATAATATTTGGTTTTATTTGACACCAAACTAGCATTGCATCACCTAATTTTGACTTATACACCCTCTACTGCAACCCCAGGCCCATTTCAGTGTAAACAATGTCATGACGAGTCCAGAAATGAGCAAATGTGCCCAGGCAAGAGAAAAAACACCCTGCGCCCAACCAAATTGTCACTACATCTGCGTTAGCATTACCGCCGGCCTTGCACCATCCGGAAAGTTGAGCCCAGTCGGGTGGTCTGTTCCCAAATGAATATTTTCCACATAATTTTAGTTGACTCATAATGACCAGCAGCATCAAAAACACTGGTATGTGTCAGTTTTTGTGTTTACACGATTAAATGCGTGCTTTTGTATTCACGTTTATTTGCTCTGATCTCTTGTATCTGCAAAGCATTGGCTGTCTGAGCTGGAGGTCATGGCGTCCCTGTTTGCAGCGGCTATCCATGACTACGAACACACAGGAACCACAAACAACTTCCACATTCACACAAAGTAAGTTGTGTGACAGTAACATGCCGCTCAAACTATATATGTCACATCCTGCTGTGACATTGTAAAATAGCTAGAGAAGTCATTGAATGTTGTAAAGTTACCTCTAAAGGCATTTGGACAATTTATAGACAACGTGAAATAGACAGACAGAGAGAGAGAGAGAGAGAGAGAGAGAGAGAGAGAGAGAGAGAGAGAGAGAGAGAGAGAGAGAGAGAGAGAGAGAGAGAGAGAGAGAGAGAGAGAGAGAGAGAGAGAGAGAGAGAGAGAGAGAGAGAGAGAGAGAGAGAGAGAGAGAGAGAGAGAGTCTGAGATCGGTTTTAGTTCAACTGCCTAAAACGAGTGCTCAAAAGCAAACATGTCTTTATGGTGGCCCGGGAACACAATATTTTTAGACACAAATTTTCCACACAGGAGCACTGAAGAACGCAGTCTCTTGGCACCCATCATCATCATCATTATGCTTTATTTTGGGAATAAAAAACAAAAAAAAACAAAACATAAATGCCTGTCTACAATAGGATGACATTTAGTGAGCAAGTAGTGCTTTCGTAAGGCAAACAATTGCACAAGTCCTAGCGGTCAAAGTTAGCATATACTTTATTTTGTGTAATAAGAACACAACTTGCGCTTCTCCACTGCAAGGATTTCACGAGGGGAGATTTTGGCATAATGCGGAGGCTTTTCCATAATCGCTAATTGGAAAACTTTTCATTATGTACTTTGTTACTCGTTCTTATGAGTCTAGTAGAGTAGATTATGGAAATGAGTGGAGACAGGAAGCCATGATGGAGAAATTAGTTTATTAACTCACCTCTGCTAAGTCATTAATACCCATATGTCCTCAGTTTTAATCACCTTACGCTCACCCCCTTCATTACTATTAAATTTCTTCAGCACACCTACAGAAATGTAGATTAAACTCGTCTCGGTGGAGCACTTCACCCTCTTTTTCCTCCCCTTGTTGTGCTTGCCTTCATCCTTCATTTTTAAACACGTTTTAACTTCTTTAGGTATTATTTTCTCTCTCTCTCTCTCTCTCTCTCTCTCTCTCTCTCTCTCTCATGAAAGCACTTGGTGATAAGGGGCAAAGACCTAACTACTGATTTTTCTTTCTATACGTCTCAGCCTTCCTCCCAGTTCAGTCTGGCATTTGCTTTATTGACAATAATGCTAAATCAGTAATGGCACATCTAGAAATAACTAAGTACAATCAGATTTACTCAAAAGAGGGAAGCCGCAGTAAAGTTTTTCTAAATAAACCCAAATATATGTAAGCACCGACACAACAAGTAACAGGAAGAAAATTAAATCTACTACAATGAGAGTGAAATAGAGGGCTTTTCCTGCCGAGATTCAAATTCCAGATTTAATTGCATTATCAAAACACCTCTCGTTTTTCTCGCTCTCGTATCCATCTCTCTTCTCTCTCGCTCTCTCTCTCTATCCCTCATCCTTTTTCTCTGTCACAGGTCAGAGTTTGCAATGATCTACAATGACCGGGCAGTACAGGAGAGCCATCATCTCAGTGCTGCATTTCGCCTTTTGCAGGAGGACCAGATGAACATCTTCACCAACCTGACACGAGAGGAGTGGATGTAAGATGATTGTTTCTTACCCTTCAGCTCAGGCAATGTGTACTCATTAGTGGGCCAGTTATCTGAAAGCTAGTAAACACATGTTGTTGTTTCTATTTTTTCTCTTCATCATTTCCCCTGAAGATCTATGGACTCTAGCCAGTCCATGTGTAAAATGTGTAAAACTGTAAAAGCTGTTCATTCATGTGCTTTAGAAGATGTGGACATGGATTTTTGCATTGTAGGATGTTTCTGGTTGGCTGTTTACAGGTTTCTAGCACACGTCTAGTACTAGCCGCCTTCCTTAACAACACTTTTAGCATGTCTAAACATTTTCCCTTTCCACTTTGTCACTCTTGTTTTCTTATTAGCGCAATGTAATTCACTCAAAGTACAATATTTAATGTGTGAATAATGTACTGTAGAGACTCACTTGATTTTCTGTTTTGGGGATGTGCTATCATTTTTTTATTTTTATTTTATTTTATTTATTTATTTATTTTTCTCTACACAAATATACTTATTACTGCCTAAAGTCCTTTAATATCCAGCATATTTAAAGGGTAACACCAGCCTCTTTTTTTTTAAATAATATTATTCTGGAGTGTATAAAACATTAAAGATAAAATTCTGCTACCTGCTTTTGTATGCACATTTAGTGCCGGGGCATTGGAAAACTACCAGATGGCAGGCAGCATCATCACCATTAACAGCAGCAGCTCCTCCCATGGTGATATGAATGATATATAGAATGTTAACAATATTTGCAATTCTAATAAACATACTCTTTAACAAGCCTTCTAAATCTCTTTTAAGTACTCTATTTGGATGAACTTAGCTAGATGAAGTTATTCAACATATGGGAACTAGATGCCATTGAACATAAGGACATGCGCAGAAAATCTGTTATGGATTTCTTGTTCTAATGGATTCACATTGGAACTGTAAATACTTAAAAGAGCGTCAAAAGGTGACATGTTTATTGTTGAAATTCAATACTCTAGTCATATTGCTATCGGGAGGCCATTGCTTTTCACGGTGATGACGCTGCCATCTATCTGTTGGTTTCCTGGAGCACCCACGCAAAATGTGCATGCATTAGCAAGTTGCAGTATTTTAGACCATCTACCACATATCAGTTTTTTTGAAATGCTTGTTCACCTTTAATGCTCTTAAACTTACAGATTGTCAGATCCTCTTTTCTTTATATACTTAGATAGTCTTAGTCTGTCTAATTTCAGAATGTTACGTCAGGTCTCTTGTTTCATTTGAACATCACACCGAGTCATATTTCTTGTATGTGACAGCATCCTTGACATCAAACAAAACTAGGTCAAAACCTAGTATATGGCTGGACCGTGTATGATTAATTTTTGGAATTGTGGCAAATTTGTTACAGGGATAGTCAGTGGTAGTGTCTAAAATGTGAAATCCTGGATATTTAATGTTATATTTGTTTTTAAACTATACTGTAGTAGCACATCACATGACATGGCTAAGCTACGTTCAAGAGCAGTACTTTCCACTCATATCTTGGGATGTTTGATTTGAAAGAGAGCTTAATTTAATTGTAAGTATACGTACCTATTCTAATTATCTGTTAACTCCCCCTCCCCTTTCATCTGTTTCTATCTGTGGATATAGCTCGTTTTTCTAAGACTCACTCTGAATTCACAAAGAATGGATTTTGGCGTCTGGTAGCACCATGAATTGTGCGTCACTTGAAACTGCTATCTACCCCATCTCAAGGTCACAAAAGATATTGCGCGAATGATATTACAGTGCAAACACGCCCATAAAGTTTTGCAGCCAAGTGCAATTTGCCCTTGTTTTGCATCTAATTGCAATTGTGGCTTTGAACACAGTAGGCAGGTTCAATGTCATCCTTGATGTCATCAAGTATAGCAAGAATTGTTTGAACTGGCAACCTGTATCTGCAAAGGATTTCGGTCTCAGTTAAATAAAAAAGTGATATTCTCCTTCAATATATCCACTCACGAGCACACCTAGCATGATGATGTCTTCGCCCGGCTACAATCATTGCTGCTATGATCACTGGGAAGTCTGGGCGTGAGTTACCAGCAAGTCTCGGAAGACGCTAATAATTTTTGCTCTAACTGTGAGTGGCTGTTAGTGCTGATGCTTATGAATTAAACTTTTTTTTTTGCAATGAGGCTCATTTGCATAGAAATTTTCTTGGCAGTGCAGTTAGGGGTGCACATCAACCTTTGTGGATGCTTTGAGAATTACACGGTTTCTTTTTGTCTTTTTTGTACAGGTTTAGCAGCCAAAAAAGCCGTGTAATCCTTTTGTGAATTTGCCAGTGAGTGTTTTGTCAGTGATTGTTATTTGGGGCGCTTTCACTGTGCACTTTGGGCGGCACGGTGGTGCAGTGGTTAGTGATGTCACCTCACAGCAAAAAGGTCCTGGGTTCGAACCCCGGGGTTGTCTAACCTTGGGGGTCATCCCAGGTCGTCCTCTGTGTGGAGTTTGCATGTTCTCCCATGTCTGCGGTGGATTTTCTCCGGGTGCTCCAGTTTCCACCACCATCAAAAAAAAAAAAAAAGACACGCATGTTAGGGTTAATACTCCTGTCTGTGACCCTGATTGAGGCATCGCAAGACAAAATTGATTTGGTCCCCAGGTGCTACACAGCAGCTGCCCACTGCTCCTAGCTACACAGCTAGGATGGGTTAAATGCATAGTGTAATTTCCCTACGGGGATCAATAAAGTATCTCAAAAGAATTTTTTTTTTTAAAAACTCAAAAATGTAACTGTGCGCTCTCCCTCATGCCTCTCGGTGCTCAGCCAACCAATTGTGTAACTTCAGTGACATTGTTGGTCACCTGATCCAACAGCCCAATCATGTCAAACATAATCACTCCAAACATGATCACCCAGTGATCACTCAGGGACATTCATATTTGCAGGGCTAGCTGGTCCAGCCCAAAAATGTAGGAACTTAGGAAAAAAATTTTGATCAAACAACTTGATTTGTATGCAATAGCTTATCATTCAAATCAATATCCACATACTGTGGGTGCCATATAATGTTTACTGTGTCTGTCTTTAAAATAAGGCTAATAAGGAAGCTTTGTCAGGAAGTACAAAAATTTTCCCAAATTTGGCAGTGCAGCTTTTCAATGAGGCAACATGCAGAAAAACAATTTTATGCAGTGAGCTAAAATTAGTTTTTACTGCAGGAACAATATAAGGTAAACAAAAGAAGCTAAAGTAAGTGATTTTTTTCCAATCTGAGAAAATGTAAATTCTTGGCTATTTGCAACCCCCCCTCCCTTTTTCTTCCCAATTATACTTGGCCAATTACCCTATTTTCCGAGTCGCCCCGGTCACTGCTCCACCCCCTTTGCCGATCTGGGGAGTGCTGCAGACTACCACAACCCTCCTCCAATACATGAGTCGCCGCCAGCTGTTTCTTTTCACCTGACAGTGAGGAGTTTCACCAGGGGCACGTAGCATGTGGGAGGATCACTCCATTTCCCCACAGTCCCCCTGCCCCCCTAACAGATGCCCTGACTGACCAGAGGAGGCACTAGTGCAGCGACCAGGACACATACCAACATCCGGCTTCCCACTTGCAGACACGGCCAATTGTGTCTGTAGAGACGCCCGACCAAGCTGGAGATTCATGGGGATTCAAACTGGCGATCCCCGTGTTGGTAGGCAATGTAATAGACCACTACGCTACCCAACGCCCTGGCTATTTGTAATCTGCAGAGACAGTTACCCTCCACTGACCATATTTTACAACATGGAAAGGAAATTTCAGCTACATTCAATATCAGCATAAGCAGAAATATGCTTTTGTTAGTACGCACATTCAAACAGTAGTGGCAGCTGAATAAGAAATACATTTCATTATAGATGATTAAAAAAATACTGTAGCTCACTGTCCTCATTTTTAAACTTTCCACTGTATACTCTGTAAGAGCTTGAGATAGAAATTCAACTACTTCATGTCATTTTGTAACCCATGTTGTTGTTTGATGCATTAACAGAGAAGGGTCTTTATTGTGCATGCTACAGCACTGCAGAAACCATGAAACACTGCTAGCTGTAAAGTGGGTTTGATAGCAATCGGTGTTACCATGGGAACAAGAGAACTCATCAGAAAATCTAAATGGGTGATGACTTCCCTGACTCTTCCTGCCAGCCATCTTTACTAATCAACACCACTGTGCTTTATTCCCATCATCATTTGAGCACATTTCTGTATGTGTTGATTTTCCTTTTCTGTATGTTTTGTGTGTGTGTGTGTGTGTGTGTGTGTGTGTGTGTGTGTGTGTGTGTGTGTGTGTGTGTGTGTGTGTGTGTGTGCATGCTGCCAGGGAGCTGCGATCACTGGTAATAGAGATGGTGCTGGCCACAGACATGTCTTCTCACCTCCTCCAAGTAAAAGCTATGAAATCCTGCCTACAGCAACAGGAACGGTAATGCAAATTGCACTGTTCTTTACTGTGTTGTACTTCAGTTGCATTATGGGTAGTATATATATATATATAAAATGCCCCATACAAAGGGGTAGACTTTCAAAGTGACGTGTTTCAAGTTGCACAGTGTGCTTTAGCAAATCAGTAACTCTCTTTTCAATAGGATTGACAAACCAAAAGCACTGTCCTTATTACTTCACACGGCGGATATCAGCCACCCATCCAAACCTTGGGCCCTGCACTCCCGCTGGACCAAAGCTCTGATGGAGGAGTTCTTCAGACAGGTAGGACACTAATGAACCTGACAAAGCCAGTTTGTTATGTTATGTGACATGCTCTCTTCTCTCCTTCTCCCTCTCCTCTCCTCGTTTTGTCTTCTCTTCTCCTTGCAGCCCTACACTGTTCTCCAGTCATGTTACGTAGTCCCATCTAGACATACTGTCTAGTTCTGTTATACTCTGTTCTAATCTGCTGTCTTCTCCTTTTGTTAACAACCACTTGCTAGTGGGTTTGGGGCCTGATAACAATTTTGCAGGTTTATAGGTAATTCACCCCAGTTTGACAGGGGGAGTTGGACATTTTAAAAGACACAACCTCCACCCCCCACACACACACACACCCCATGAGGGCTAGTTGGTGAGAAGAACTTTTTACATAAACTCTTAAATGGCTTCAGGATGGAGTCACCAGAGGAAAAAGAGGTTGTGGGTGTGCTTCCAGTTCAGTCGACTCGTGTTTGCATGGGAGGCAAGCACTGTGACTAAATGCATCCGAATCCACTTATAACTCTTTCTATGCTGCCATTCTCCCTCTCTTTCTTCCATTCCTCCTTGTTTTTGCTGTGCTGTTTTATGAAATAAATAGCGCAGGGGGGAGGCAGCGGACATCCAACTCTTCTCAAAAGGAAAAGTGGGTGCCTGAGGACGTCCTTGTTCTTTTTCTATCCTGCTGGGGGAAAAACAGAAAACACTAAAAATACCTTTTAAACTTTGTGCTGTAGTCTGAAATAAAAGTCTTAACAATCTATAGGTGTCCGGATGGACTTAAATAGTGTTTGAAAAGCTCAATTCGGCTGATGTGTGGGTTGAACTTTAAGATGTCTTCTCTCTCTCGCTCTCTCTCCATGTCTTTGTGAGGGTGATAGAGAGGCAGAGCTGGGCCTGCCCTTCTCTCCACTGTGTGATCGCAACAGCACTCTCATCGCCGAGTCGCAGATCGGTAGGTCTCTGGGAAAATACAACTTCCCTCTGCTGATCCATCTTTTTTGGTGACATTATAAACAATCAAACTGCATGACTGTTTGTTTTTTCTAACGATGATTACAAGTTTATTTATATGGCGCCTTTGTGGTGCTCAGGGACCATTAACAGAGTCAAAGAATAGTAGAAGGACATCCGGGTGACATGGCGGTCTATTCCGTTGCCTACCAACACAGGGATCGCCGGTTTGAATCCCCGTGTTACCTTCGGCTTTGTTGGGCATCCCTACAGACATAATTGGCCATGTCTGCGGGTGGGAAGCCAGATGTGGGTGTGTGTCCTGGTCGCTGCACTAGCGCCTCCTCTGGTCAGGCGGGGGTGCCTGTTTGGGGGGGAGGAGGAACTGAGGGGCGTGATCCTCCTACGCGCTATGTCCCCCTGGCGAAACTCCTCACTGTCAGGTGAAAAGAAGCAGCTGGCAAATCCACATGTATCAGAGGAGGCATGTGGTAGTCTGCAGCCCTCCCCGGATCAGCAGAGGGGTGGAGCAGCGACCGGGACAGCTCAGAAGAGTGGGGTAATTGGCCAGATACAATTAGGGAAAAGGGGGGGGATTCACAAAAAAGAACAATAGAACTAAAGAAAAAAAAAATTTAAAAGCAAAAGGGTTTTCGTTTCCAGTATGGATTTGAAAATAGTTGGTGTGCTAGCTGTCCTCAGGGAGAGCCGTAAGTCGTCTCAGTGGGTAAATGGAGGGAATCTGACTTTGACACTTCCAATGAAAGCTTATTTTCACTTGCCAGAATGGTGCCATTTGCTCCTACAGGTTTCATCGACTTCATTGTGGATCCTACCTTCAGCCTGCTGACGGACATGGCTGAAAAGGTAGTCATTCCTTTGGTAGAGGAGAACCCAGGCCCACCGGACCCCAGCAGTAGACACAGGTAGTCCCGTGTTGGGAAAACAAAGGAAGAATTCAAATAAGGAAAGTAAAAATCAATAAAAGTTACTCTTAAATCATTCCTTTTGTGGTTTTTTTTCTCTTTCTTTCTTAGTAATCTTTGGAAGGAGAGCTCCAGAGGTCTTCAGTGGAGCCTGGCCCACATAACAGCGGAGCTAGTGAGCTTCCGCTCCACCTGGACACGACACACTGAGGACAACAAGTTTAAATGGAAGGAAAGTGGCTCCAACGGTACGATGATGTATTTTAATACATTTAATACATACAACATATACTGTATATTGTACATGCATACTCAATCATGTCCACCTACCTCCTAACATATTTATTCCAGCATCTTTGCGCTCTGCACCATTTCACTATGGTCTTGCTGTTTCACCTGTGTATAGTCATTCCTTGTATATATTCCTGGAGATTATTGTGTCGTTATTCCATGTAAATACATTGAGAGCCACTAAACCGGAGTCAAATTCCATGTGTGTGTAAACATACATGTGCAAATAAAGATGATTCTGATTCTTTTGATTCATCTTGTACTTGTAACACATATTTCAATGTGGCATGCAGTCCCTATGGCGTTACATGGACAGCACAATGGCCAGATAAGTTTTTTTTACATTTGTGAATAGGTAGAAAATGCTTTAGAAGTGCAACGCGTACATAGCAATGCATTAAACCACCACGTTGTCAGCTATCGTTTCATCTTACGATGATAAATGGAGCCTGACATCAGTTAAGGAGAGCCTAAGCATGTGTCTTCTTCTGTCATCTCTTGAATAGCTGAAGAATTCTGATTTATGCTGATAATCTATGATAAGCTTGACATCTGCCGTTAACATACTATAAGTGGATTATTTGGTATGCTTTGCTGATTTGCTCCAAGAAAAGCCTCTTTGTTCCAGTAAAACTCTCTCAATCACTTTGATTTTTCTTTTTCTTTTTTTTTAATCTCCATTTATTTCACAGTGATCTTACACAGAGATAAACAGCCGCACACAAGGTTTCCTTTCTAGTCTGCCTGAATTTTCCAGTCCTTTTTTTTTCCTCCAATCCTCTTTATGCTATCCAGGGTTCTCAGATCCCGCCCTGACAAAAGAGCAGAGATCCAGACAGGAGGAGCTGTCTGAAACCCGCATGCAATCCCCCACTGATGACACGAAACAGTAGACGGGGACCAGGTTGCTGTCTGATGCCTATGTGCTATTTCCTGAAGAATCTACAGTGGTCAAAAGAAGTTAATATTGACATCACTGTTTGCAGTAAAACATGATGCCTTATTCATGTGTTTATCTTGCAAGGGTGGGGGGAGGTCATGGAGAGAGGGGGGGGGGAGAAGAGAGAGAGAGGATAGGAAACTGAGACAGGAGAAAGGGGAGGTATTGCTTGAGGTCAGGGATAAGTGATCATCTTCTCAAGGTGAGACTCTATAGTCACAGTTATGTTTTCAGGTCTTATATGATGCCGAGTACGCTATGATATTTAATGCAAAACCTACATGCTGGCCATGTTGTAGTATATGTCATGTAATTTAATTTGCCACCTGAACACTTGTAGGAAACATTTTACCTGTAGTGCACCAATCATTTAACTGTGTACTGTAATAAACCTTATGTATTGTGTGGTGTGTCATATATGTGTTATTAGAGTCATATAAACTCTCAACAAGTCTAGCTTTATATTGTGGAGTATAATTATTAATATTGACATTTTCACAGTAATTTTTTTCTAGCACAAAGGCTATTCTTAAAAAAACAATAATATAATATTTTGTGTCATTGGGTTGGGACTGATTTGCTATTCCTTATTCTGGAACATAAAAGTAAACGAATGCACGTGTTGCATGTGCACACACATATACACTTGCTTTAGATATCAACCAGTGGTTCATGAGACCTTCACTTTATCAAAAAACCATGGTATTAATATTTCAGTTGGCTGTGTGGGTCCAGAAATGAGACTGTGTTAACTATGTACCTATATATGAAAGGCACATAAATATGTTGTCTCGCACACACCAAAAACCCCATAACATGATTTGTCACAAAGTGGCCCCAAATGGGAATTTTGGAGATCCATCTATATACAGTATCCATAGTATATACCCATACACTCATACTATCTTCATCATAAACACATAGTAAAAACAATGCAAATTATATTCTGGTAGCATATTATTTGAATTTGAAGAGGTAACTGGTAAGACTTATGGCAGTAGTTCCATTAAATTAAGGCTTCACTCAAATAAGGATTTCTGTTATATGGAAAAGATACTTTTGGATTTTTTCCCCCTTTTTCTCCCCAAATGTATCCGGCCAATTACCCCACTCTTCTGAGCCCTCCCGGTCACTGCTCCACCCGCTCTGCCCATCTGGGAAGGGCTGCGGACTACCACATGCCTCCTCCTATACATGTGGAGTCGCCAGCCACTACTTTTCATCTGACAATGAGTTTTGCCAGGGTGACATAGCGTGTGGGAGGATTACGCTATTCCCCCCCAATTGCTCCTCCCCCCTGAACAGGCACCCCAACCGACCAGAGGAGGCGCTAGTGTAGCGACTAGGACACATACCCACATCCAGCTTCCCACCCACAGAAATGGCCAATTGTGTCTGTAGGGACGCCTGACCAAGTCGGAGGTAACACCGGGATTCGAACTGGCGATCCCCGTCTTGGTAGGCAACAGAATAGACCGGACGCCCTACAAAGATACATTTTTATTTATCGTTTTGAGCCTCCGCAACTCAATTTCAACAAAAGTCAGGTTACATCTGGCACCTCAGGAACAAACTACAAAGAGTTACCTTTCTGATTATTCATATGTTCAAAAGTGTTAAAAATGTACAGCTAAATTAAGATGAATACATCCTTTCTGGCCAAGAAATCAAGGGGCATCATAACGGGTTAAACTAAAATTGTCCTTACTGTCATGTCTTGAGCAAGACACAGGATCAATGCCTGCTTGTTATTTGTAAGTGCCTCTTATTAACAATCAGCAAAGGCCTTGTCTATGTAAATATTAAAGGGAAATTCTGTGTCATTTTTCTGTGAGAGCTGGCTGTTCGATTTAGTTCTCTGCTCCACCAGCAGAAGGGACTATAGAGCAAACAGGAATAGACAAGCTGAAGCTGAGTTGTCTGCCCCTGTACAACTGTCATGTCTTATGACTCAAACCTTTTTAATGACATGTTTAGTTATATATCTGCTGAATGCTTTGGTCTACCACTACATGTATGTGTACACACACACACACACACACACACACACACACACACACACACAGAGAGAGAGAGAGAGTAAATAAATGAAAGCATTATGGGAGGGTACATCAAAGTCTTTGTCAGAGAAATGCCCTTCACATCAACATTAATTTCCTTAGTCTTTTACACCAAAATCCTGGCATTTGCCTGGGTTTCAAATCGTGGGTTTGCTGATAAATTCCACTTTCAAACTGCTGAATCAATTCCATTTTCTTCCTAGAAAATCCCCTTTTAACATGCATCCATCTAATCCCGGCATTTTAGTTATGTCGCACCCTGGCCTATTCTCTGATCCAGTACTAGTCACCTACTTGTTTATATTGAGTTTGGAGAAAATGTGTGCACTTGACTATTGAAGTTGCTAGAGTTCATAGTTGATAGTATTCAGACAACACGCAGGTGCTTTAGGCCATGTTATCAGTACCACACTGCAGTGCAGCAGAACAGGGACAAACAACATCTGGTCATAATGCAAATGCATCTTAGCATTTATATTTTCTTTTGTTGCATGTTTAACTTGCGTGTCAAAAAATTCACACTGAATTTAGGATGGAGGGATTCTCTGGGGCCCTTTCACAGTGGCACAATTTAGGGAAAATGCTGTGCCAGTTCCTGAGAACATTGCTGTGCTGTACCCAGGGCCAATACTGTAGGAGTTTGAGCCCTGGTCACACTAAAGATGATCACAGAATGCAGAACTTTAGTTTGGTGTGATAGTGGCATAAACATGAACACTAGGACACATGCCCACATCCAGCTTCCCACTCGCAGACACGGCCAATTGACCTTTCGCAAAGTAACGCCCCAGAACGGTGCTTGTCCAATCCTACCTTAGCAACGGTCCGTCAAGCTTTCAAACACACAACAAAATGCTGAAACGGTGTGCCTATGGGATCTGCAAATCGGATACTAGATATCTGAAAGGTTTGGAGGGGGTGTAATTTTCTTTCCCTTCCCGAAATCCAGAACACAAGAAGCGCAATGTCGGCAATAGATTTCGCAGTATAGCAAACCCCATGGCCAGCTTAATCCATCCAAAATCAACAAAAACACCTGTCTGCTCCAAGCTAAGCTTGCTACTAGCTATTATTGATAGCTAATACAGCTAACGTATTATTACTGTTACTTTTACCCACACAATGCGCTGATTTCTTCCTTCATGTTTTGGTGTTTTCCGGCTACTTCCTGGATAGTTCTAAAATGCTTGACAGGCATAGCAACAGTAACTAAGGGGGGTGGGACTTTGCGAAAGGTCAATTGTGTCTGTAGAGAGACGCCCGACCAAGCCGGAGGTAACATGGGGATTCGATCTGGCAATCCCCGTAATGGGAGGCAACGGAATAGACCGCTACATTCAGCTGATACAATTTGCCCTGATTGGAGAGAGCAAAAATCCCAGGCACCATGAAAAGCTGAAGCAGCTCTAGTTCCACACAAGACACACCCTGAGAACTGAAACCAGAAGGGGACCCCTGAAGAGGATGTTGTCCCTCTGGTACCCAGGTTGCCCTCTCCTCCACTGTGTGTGTTTTAGTTTGATTTGAGTCTTCCAATTAGAGTGGCGATACAAATATCTACAGGGCAAAAGCAAGAGGTCACACATGGTAGACTGATGGGTTCATACTGTATGCACACTAGCGCAACATTACAAATGTTTGTTTTCAGATACAATTGTGCTGGCGATAAATTCAACAATAAAGAGACGGCTTAACATGACCGCTTTGAGGGAGAAAACCATGGAAAACACTCATTACAATTACATTTCATCAGTCAAGCATGCTGGACGCCAGCACAAGAGAATATGAGCCTCTGGGTTTTTGCCCTCATATTACATAGGGTCGTCCTCTGTGTGGAGTTTGCATGTTCTCCCCGTGTCTGCGTGGGTTTCCTCCGGGTGCTCCGGTTTCCTCCCACAGTCCAAAGACATGTAGGTCAGGTGAATCAGCCATACTAAATGCGGCACGGTGGCGCAGTGGTTAGCGCAGTCGCCTCACAGCAAGAAGGTCCTGGGTTCGAGCCCAGCGGTAGTCCAACCTTGGGGGTCATCCCGGGTCTTCCTCTGTGTGGAGTTTGCGTGTTCTCCCGTGTCTGCGTGGGTTTCCTCTGGGTGCTCTGGTTTCCTCCCACAGTCCAAAGACATGTAGGTCAGGTGACTTGGCCATACTAAATTGCCCCTAGGTGTGAAAGTGTGTGTCGGCCCTGTGATGGCCTGGCGGCCTGTCCAGGGTGTCTCCCCGTCTCCTTGACTGTTGGGATAGGATCCAGCATCCCCACAACCCTGGGTAAGGATAAGCGGTTTGCATAATGAATGAATGAAATATGTACGCAATCTCCAAAGGGGGTTGATTGTAATGTGCGTTTTCCACCCTCAAAGTGGCCATGTGATGGGGTTTTTTTTTTTATTGCTGAATTTATTTTTCACCAGTGCAACCAGGCCTTCCACCCAAGAGTCATACCAACAAGCTTCCAGCGCAAAAAAAGGGTTTACTACCTCTTTAAAGAAAATGAGGGAGGAGAAAATTCTAATTCTGAACGAACTTCATCAGCAAGTGTAAAGAGGGATTGTTTTCTTTCACCAATTTAAAGCCTGTGGATTTCAGCTTTTCTATCTTATTATTAGACATGGAGTTGCATTAAAGTGAAATTTAAGTCCTGGTCGCTGTAAAATTTTAGACTAAAAAACTTAAAGAATTAAGAATACATTCTTATGTCATAATAATGGACTGTTTCCTTCTTGTTCTATTGGTCAATGAGAGCAATGGGGTGTTGACGGCGGCATGGCATCTATTCCATTGCCTACCAACACGGGAATCGCCAGTTCAAATCCCCGTGTTACCTCCGGCTTGGTCAGGCGTCCCTATAGACACAATTGCCCGTGTCTGCAGGTGGGAAGCCAGATGTGGGCATGTGTCCTGGTCGCTGCAATAGCGCCTCCTCTGGTCAGTCGGGGCGCCGGTTCAGGGGGGAGGGAGAACTGGGGGGAATAGCGTAATCCTCCCACGCACTACGTCCTGGTAGCACGTGGGAACTCCTCACTGTCAGGTGAAAAGAAGCGGCTGGTGACTCCACATGTATTGGAGGAAGCATATAGTAATCTGCAGCCCTCCCCGGATCGGCAGAGGGGGTGGAGCAGCGACCGGGACGGCTCGGAAGAATGGGGTAATTGGCCGGATACAATTGGGGAGAAAAGGGGGGGGGACCAAATGTGATGCGTCACTGACATTCATAAAATAATTTCACTCTGTTGCTTTTTTGTTGGAATTGTATTACATATGCTGTCTTTTGCTCATTCGTTGACAAAAAAAAAGACTGTTACCAGTTAATAATCATGACCAATTGTCTGTATTGGGCCTACAAACACCTTCACACATGAGAGACTTAGAACATTTTTGAGTCGACAACAGGACATTTAACCCCCATATATCACATCCTCACATGTGAAAACACAGCTTGTGCATGTGATATGATTGTGTCATGTCAGCAGTTGAAACTATGTCCTCCTAACCAAACCCACGCTCATGATAAAATGGAATTGAAAGTCTGGAGCTTAAATCTGGCAATTGTGTGGGCTGCTTTATTTTTCCCACATTGGCAGCAAAAATGTTCCCCTGTCAGGTCTGTGGTCCTAACTGTGCCACGATATTGGCCTATGTAAGGCACATGGGAATTCAAAAATACACCTAATTTAACTTTTATGTGTTTTGCCAGATTGCAGTTGCACTTTTCAAAACTTTTCAACTTTTAAGTGTCACATTTACAGACATAAAGAAAAGTATGTGGTTAGGCCTAGGACCTACGTTGTTGAACTAACATGTTGACTTCTGCAGAGCAAGTGTAGCTGTCAAGTTAAGGGAATTTGCTTCAGCTCCTGCCCAAACTTGAAAAAGGCTTTGGCCAACCACAGGGAATTTATGGCACAACTCAAACAGCAATAGCTAGTCTTGCTTTAATTTAATTATTTCAACTTTCAAATTTTTTGATGATCGTATTGTTAGGTTGAAAACCTTTACAATACAAGGAGAGTGGGGGGGAAATTCTGCCATTACTGCTAATTCCATTCCACAAGTACAGAAAAAAAACTGATTTTTTTACTTAATTGTTCTTTTTAAGGGTATGACCAAAATGAATCTCTCATATTCTACATCCTTTACCAAATTAAATCGATCTATAACCATACACATTGCACTTAACTGCACAGAACATGGCTAACCTCAAGCTAACTGAATTACACGAGATAAACTACACAGCAAGGCAATCTGAGTGAATAGCTAACCGTTTAAACATTAGCCTAATACCAGAATGCTAACTAGCAGTGAATTATAATAGTAACGCTAACCAGCAATGAATTCTAACGACACAAAAGGATTAATTAGCCCACCAGTAGCATCCCTGTAGACGGCCAGCCGGATGACGCCCTCCCCGCTCCAATTTTGGTTTAATTGCGACTAGTTGGCTCTCAGTTAGCACGCATCTGCAGCTCACGCCACACTCTTCTTCTTCTTCTTGAATAAATAAATGGATAAAAATAAAAATTCTAAAATCTTAATTAAATAAGCTCCTTCTCGTCTTTCTTCTTCCTCGTGAATTGTTTTTTTCTTCTTCGTGGCCTATGGACAACTGCCAAACTCAACTTCCTTCCGTGTCAAAATAAAAGTCGCCGTTCATTGCAGCAGCCGAAGGTAATTTCTTATTTTATTCAATTTCTTTATTTTCCCTGAAATATTTGTTAATTGTTGTGAACGTCCCCCAAATTAGTTCCTACCTGTAAATACTAGATTCTACCCTAGCGGTTTTCATCGCACACATTTTGTTGCCCTGGGGGCGCTGTTCTGGTGTGACACCTCTGAGCCTAGCTTCTGTGAGCGCGTATGCTTGGTGGGTAACATTTTCTAATGCCCACTCAATTATCTTACTGTAAACTACTAATAATACACGTTAGCCCCTAGGTAACGGGTCTGCCCCTTTAGCCGAGCGGTTTGTGATGTCGCCTTGTGGTGCAGTACATCCCGTACCGAATCCCGCACCGTGTAAGAAAATAACCGGCTACATTACTTTTTTTTTGCTTACATTTATATTATGGTGCTACACACAGTAATGTGAGGTGCTAACGAGCTTATTGGTTTATCCTTCATTGTATAAATAACTTGTAATTTTGATTTAGACCATATTATACATGTGTGTGTGTAAATTTGGCTAATTTAATTAGCATAGTGCTAGCTTCAACGGGGCTTTGTGCACGTTGGTCTCTTAAGTTAATAGGCAGCATGCAATGGTTGGATTTTAATAGCATCTCCTCGTAGGTGATGCGATGTTTTGTAGCGTGTTTCACGTGAGTTTTGTAGTTTTATTATTATTATTGTAGCGAATTCGGGGGACAACGTAACCACAGGAACTGCCGCGGCCGGGACGCGAACCCATATCGCCCGCACAGGAGGCATCGCTAACCGCTCGACTAAAGGGTCAGACCCGCGAGCCAGCGGTCAGCGTGTCTTATCCATGCACGTTACACTACCATCCTCCTTCGGGAAGCGCGTCCCCGCGCTTAAGCATATCAGCTCCTTCACGCCTCAGGGCGCCTACGCTTCCGATGGCCTTACGGTCGCTCCATCCCACTTCTGACACCAATGTAGCGAATTCGGGGGGCAGTCCGAGATACCGTCGCCACAGCCGCAGGAGACATCGCTAACCGCTCGACTAAAGGGTCAGACCCGCGAGCCAGCGGCCAGCGTGTCTTCTTATCCATGCACGTTACATTATTATTGTAGTATGGAGAGATGCTAAGGAAAAGATATGTGACTGTTGCCCGTGTTTCTTTTCTTTCTTTTTCCTGTGAAGGTATGCTGGTTTGAAATATTTAGCCTATTGTAGTGGTTATGGGGATACATAATTCCCCTTATTGAGCTAGTAGGAACATTAGTTTACAGCTGCTGTTTCCTCGGTTCGGGTTTACAGTGACACACTTCCGCTGCGCGGGTTTTTTGTTGTAATGGTGGAAGGAATAAATGGTGCACGTTGTGTAGCCGAAAGAGAAAGTTGTCACGACTCCTGCATGAGCTCCTCTACACTGGTGACCCCGACGTTTGTCTCTTGGTAGTTATCAGAGACAATCTTTCGAACGAACATGGTTGACGAAATCAACGCGGTTTCTCTCAAATTGCCAGAGTTCTGGGAGTCATCGGCAACGACGTGGTTCGCCCAGGCGGAAGCGCAGTTTGCTATCCGCAAAATAACAGTCGATGCTACTAAATACTACCACACTATGTTTCTTATATTTTCCTGCTATATAAGATGGTGTATGTGTCTCACTCAACTACTCAACGCAGAGACAGAAAACAGTTGTTAGTCAGTTACACAAGGTGTGAGAACTTGGAAATCCTTTTACTCTTATTTGAAAATACACATCAGAGAGGGGGAAACGGTTGCTTGTCCTTATAGACACTGTGACAAAAGCTTTACTGTTTTATCCAGATTCACGTCTCACATGAGTAGGAAACATAACAGTGGTGCTGAGGAAAATCTGGTTGATTCAATTGTGAAACCTGGCATCTCCCATGAGTGTGAACAAGAGCAGTCTGATATGCATATTGATCCTCCCAGTGACGCAGGTGATGATGAGCCATCAGAGGTTTATGCAGAAAATGTTGATGAATCCCTGTTCTTGAAAAATGTAGTCCTGCTTTATTTGAAATTGCAAGACAATCTTCAACAATCTTCTGCTTAACACAGCCAAAACCCAAGAACTCATTAATGACTTGCGATGCATGTTGAATCCTAAAACACCCATACAAATGAATGGAGACCCCAACACCAACACCGACTCTTTTAAATTCCTTAGAACATACATCAGCAATACCTGAAATGGAAAATTAACACTGAACAACATGTCATTGCAAAAGCTCAACAACGACTTTACCTTCTTACGCAGCTTAAAAAATACCAGATCAAACATCACCTGCTCATTCTGTTTTACTCAGCCATTATCGAGTCCATCGTAACATCTTCTATTACAGTATGGTACGGCGGCACAGACAGTCAAACACAGAAAAAAACTGCAGCGGCTTGTCAACAAGGCATCCAAAATCATAGGCAACCCACTCCCCTCAGTTGAATCTCTACATACTAACCGGACTGTAAAGCAAGCAAAGAAGATCATCCCCGACCCCTAACGTCCTGCTCATCACCTCTTCCAGCTCCTTCCCTCAGGGAGGCGCTACAGGTCACTGTCCACTAAGACTAAACGCTTCACAAACAGCTTTTTTTCCCCTAGCCATCAGGACTCTGAATTCCTCCCTATAGTCCCCTCCTCGCACACCATTGGCATAAATACCACCATTCACCTGTTATGCCTGAAATTTTTGTTTCTGTTATTGTGTAACTGTATTGTTCATGATGATATGTGGTGTGTCTGTTGTTGTCCATGTATAATAAAAACTAACTATCTATCTATCTAAGCAAAGTTGTTGCTTCTGTCCTCTGTCATTCAGACAGCTGTTGAAGATTTTCAGGAAATACATGACATAAGCCAGACACATTTGCTTTTCAAACTGAAAGACAAGTTGGTTACACATGGGGTTTCAGAAGCTGACAAAACCAATGTGATCAATGTCCTGAAATGTCATTGAAAACTGACCAGAAAAGGAAAACTTTTCAAGAACAGCTTCAATTATGCTGAGCCAGTTCAGATCTGTCTAGGTCAGAATGAGCCAGGCAAAGAGTGTTTTGCTCAGTATGGTCCTATTAGACAACTGAATCTTTCATTGTGAGTCAGTGTGGGAACAATATAAGCAAATTCACTCCAATATTGGTTCTAAGGATATTCTTTGGGATGTGTGGGATCGCAGAAATATTGCAGAGAAAGTGTTCTTCCAGACAGAGGGCTCATCATTGAGCTTGATCCTATATCAGGATGCATTGGAAGTGGTAAACCCAGTGGGATCTGGGAAGAAAAGAACACAAGATACTTGCAGTGTATCTCATGCTTGCAGATTTAATGCCACACAATAGTAGACCGAGAACTGACCACATGCAACTTATTTTTCTCTGTAGAGAACAGGACAAAGTATTTTGGTCGAGACTTGTGTTTGGGCTCCCTGGTCAAAGACCTTAAAAGATCTTGAGCTCAATGGCGTTACCCTGTCTGGTGGAAAGGTCTACAAGGGAGCTTTGTGTGCCATTGCAGGGGACAACCTAGGCTCACATAACATAAGAGGCTTCATTGAGAATTTCAGCAAGAGTTCACACTTCTGCAGATATTGTGATATAAACAGAGAGGCATTCAATGCAGATTCTCCTATCCAGGGCAATAACCGCGCAATGCAGTCATGCAGTGATCATGTTCAGAGCAGTGAAGGACAGTCTTCATCAAGTGGAGTTGTTAAATTTGACTGTGTTTAATATGCTCACATACTTCCATGTATGTCAGCCAGGGTTACCTCCATGTCTTGGCCATGATCTATTTGAAGTCATTGTATCCTCTGATCTGGCATTGTACATTAACCACCTATTCAGAAGAATAGGTGGTTAATGTTACAATGGCAGTTGGTTTTACAAATTAAGAGTTGTGGTGCTCATTTGTGCACCAGCCATTTCAACTGGCCAGACAACATATCTGAGAGTTCTGAGTAATGAATATTTGCATTGCTGAAAGCAAGCCTTTCCTGGCCGCCCACTGAAGCCCACACATCATGATATCAGTCATTATCCAGAGCTCATTGTCATTATCCAGAGCTCATTCTATGGACATTAAGATTTGAGAACAAACAAACATTTTTTTTATTTTTGGCATTATCTGCTCTTTTTGTTGTTGTTGATAGGATAGTAGAGAGGGACAAGAAAAGCAGGGGAGAGAGAGGGGATGATTTGCAGCAAGGGGCTAGGACCGGATTCAAACCCAGGCCGCTGCGGTAAAGACTCAACCTTATATTTGGTGCGCACTCTACCAGGTGAGCTGCTGGGGTGCCCCGAAACACTCATACGTATGTTTAAACAGTGTTTGAGGAAATTGGGTAACTTTAAGAATCCATGTGCTACGCTTGCAGAGAGACATCAGCTTCTACAGGCATTTTTGAGTGTTGACAACTTCTTCCCTCCAGCTGTTTTAGTGGAGAAGGGCACACCATTTTTCTCAGTCAACTACAATGATCACATCAGAGAGGCGGTTGTAAATCATAAATTTGAGGCTGTAAACACTGATAGCCCATGAAGTGACCATGAAGGGTCCAAAATACAAAAAGAACATGTTCATTGTGATCAATGATGACGATGAAGGGCTTGTAATTGGAAAAATCAAAGTGGTTCTCGTTCATAAGGATTCAGCAGTATATATATATACACTACCGTTCAAAAGTTTGGGATCACCCAAACAATTTTGTGTTTTCCATGAAAAGTCACACTTATTCACCACCATATGTTGTGAAATGAATAGAAAATAGAGTCAAGACATTGACAAGGTTAGAAATAATGATTTGTATTTGAAATAAGATTTTTTTTACATCAAACTTTGCTTTCGTCAAAGAATCCTCCATTTGCAGCAATTACAGCATTGCAGACCTTTGGCATTCTAGCTGTTAATTTGTTGAGGTAATCTGGAGAAATTGCACCCCACGCTTCCAGAAGCAGCTCCCACAAGTTGGATTGGTTGGATGGGCACTTCTTTGAGCAGATTGAGTTTCTGGAGCATCACATTTGTGGGGTCAATTAAACGCTCAAAATGGCCAGAAAAAGAGAACTTTCATCTGAAACTCGACAGTCTATTCTTGTTCTTAGAAATGAAGGCTATTCCATGCGAGAAATTGCTAAGAAATTGAAGATTTCCTACACCGGTGTGTACTACTCCCTTCAGAGGACAGCACAAACAGGCTCTAACCAGAGTAGAAAAAGAAGTGGGAGGCCGCGTTGCACAACTGAGCAAGAAGATAAGTACATTAGAGTCTCTAGTTTGAGAAACAGACGCCTCACAGGTCCCCAACTGGCATCTTCATTAAATAGTACCTGTTAGAGCCTGTTTGTGCTGTCCTCTGAAGGGAGTAGTACACACCGGTGTAGGAAATCTTCAATTTCTTAGCAATTTCTCGCATGGAATAGCCTTCATTTCTAAGAACAAGAATAGACTGTCGAGTTTCAGATGAAAGTTCTCTTTTTCTGGCCATTTTGAGCGTTTAATTGACCCCACAAATGTGATGCTCCAGAAACTCAATCTGCTCAAAGAAGTGCCCATCCAACCAATCCAACTTGTGGGAGCTGCTTCTGGAAGCGTGGGGTGCAATTTCTCTAGATTACCTCAACAAATTAACAGCTAGAATGCCAAAGGTCTGCAATGCTGTAATTGCTGCAAATGGAGGATTCTTTGACGAAAGCAAAGTTTGATGTAAAAAAAATCTTATTTCCAATACAAATCATTATTTCTAACCTTGTCAATGTCTTGACTCTATTTTCTATTCATTTCACAACATATGGTGGTGAATAAGTGTGACTTTTCATGGAAAACACGAAATTGTTTGGGTGATCCCAAACTTTTGAACGGTAGTGTATATATATATATATATATACACTCACTGGCCACTTTATTAGGTACACCTTGCTAGTACCGGGTTGGACCCCCTTTTGCCTTCAGAACTGCCTTAATCCTTCGTGGCATAGATTCAACAAGGTACTGGAAACATTCCTCAGAGAGTTTGGTCCATATTGACATGATAGCATCACGCAGTTGCTGCAGATTTGTCGGCTGCACATCCATGATGCGAATCTCCCGGTCAACCACATCCCAAAGGTGCTCTATTGGATTGAGATCTGGTGACTGTGGAGGCCATTTGAATACAGTGAACTCATTGTCATGTTCAAGAAACCAGTCTGAGATGATTTGAGCTTTATGACATGGCGCGTTATCCTGCTGGAAGTAGCCATCAGAAGATGGGAACACGTTGGTCATAAAGGGATGGACATGGTCAGCAACAATACTCAGGTAGGCTGTGGCGTTGACACGATGCTCAGTTGGTACTAAGGGGCCCAAAGTGTGCCAAGGAAATATCCCCCACACCATTACACCACCACCACCAGCCTGAACCGTTAATACAAGGCAGGATAGATCCATGCTTTCATGTTGTTGACGCCAAATTCTGACCCTACCATCCGAATGTCGCAGCAGAAATCGAGACTCATCAGACCAGGCAACGTTTTTCCAATCTTCTATTGTCCAATTTTGGTGAGCCTGTGCGAATTGTAGCCTCAGTTTCCTGTTCTTAGCTGACAGGAGTGGCACCTGGTGTGGTCTTCTGCTGCTGTAGCCCATCTGCCTCAAGGTTCGACGTGTTGTGCGTTCAGAAATGCTCTTCTGCATACCTCGGTTGTAATGAGTGGTTATTTGAGTTACTGTTGCGTTTCTATCAGCTCGAACCAGTCTGGCCATTCTTCTCTGGCCTCTGGCATCAACAAGGCATTTTCGCCCACAGAACTGCCGCTCACTGGATATTTTCTCTTTTTCGGACCATTCTCTGTAAACCCCAGAGATGGGTGTGCGTGAAAATCCCAGTAGATCAGCAGTTTCTGAAATACTCAGACCAGCCCGTCTGGCACCAACAACCATGCCACGTTCAAAGTCACTTAAATCACCTTTCTTGCCCATTCTGATGCTCGGTTTGAACTGCAGCAGATCGTCTTGACCATGTCTACATGCCTAAATGCATTGAGTTGCTGCCATGTGATTGGCTGATTAGAAATTTGCGTTAACGAGCAGTTGGACAGGTGTGCCTAATAAAGTGGCCGGTGAGTGTATATATATATATTTTCCCCTTTTTCTCCCCAATTGTATCCGTCCAATTACTCCACTCTTCCGAGCCATCCTGGTTCACTGCCCCACCCACTCTGCCGAGGGAGGGCTGCACATTACCACATGCCTCCTCCAATACATGTGGAGTCGCCAGCTGCTTCTTTTCACTTGCCATTGAGGAGTTTCGCCAGGGGGACGTAGTGCGTGGGAGGATCACACTATTCCCCCCATTCCCCCTTCCCCCCAAACAGGCACCCTGACCGACCAGAGGAGGCGCTAGTGCAGCAACCAGGACACATACTCACGTCTGGCTTCCCACCTGCAGATACGGCCAATTGTGTCTGTAGGGACACCCAACCAAGCTGGAGGTAACATGGGGATTTGAACTGGTGATCCCCATGTTGGTAGGCAATGGACTAGACCGCTATGCTACCCGGACCCCAGCAGTATATTTTACGGCTGAAAAATATCATGCCATGCATGCCATGCGTCTTCCTGACATGGGTATCTATAGCTTTACAATGATGCAGAGAAGCTACTGTTGTTCAATCAGGAGAATCTGGTAGATTACGACCCCTTGCCTGAGTACACTGTCCATGGCAATGATAATTCTTCACCATTCTTACTCTTTATTCCAAAATAATGGCTAACTTGAGTAGGGCTGGGCAATATATCAATATTATATTGATGTTGTGATATGAGACTAGCTATCATCTGGGATTTTGGATATCGTAATATCGTGGTATGGCATAAGTGTTGTCTTTTCCTGGTTGTAAAGGCTGCATTACAGTAAAGTGATGTAATTTTCTGATCTTATCATGACTGTTCTAGCTGTTATTATTTTCCTTTACCCATTTAGTTATCATATAGGCATTACTGATGATTATTTATCAAAAATCTGATTCTTGGTGGTATTAACCGCTTATCCTGCTGTCAGGGTTCGGGGGGGTGCTGGAGCCTATTCCAGCAGTCACTGGGTGGCAGGCGGGGAGACACCCTGGACAGGCCGCCAGGCTATCACAGATACATCACATCACAGCACAGATACATCACATCACAGTACCAATAGTCATCCCCACAATATCATCATGGGCTGTGCGTGTGCTCCCCTCTGCTCACCTACGAGGCTGAAGCTGCCGTGCACAGCTGACCGGCTTGGAAAATTATCAGGCGAGCTGTCCTGGACTGGCTGGTGCTCATGCCAGATAGAAATCAGTGCCAGTTCAGGACACTGAGTCTGGTAGGACCCCGACTGCCCCTTCATCCTGGTGCAGCAGATCCTCGACATGGCAAGACGTTGGCTACCACCAGGTCCCCAGGACATCAACGACATCATCCACCAAGTGGCACTGGAGCAATTTGTTACCTGCTTGCCCCCTGTGATGGCCGACTGGGTCCAGTGCCACCGTCCTGAGGACCTGGCCAGGGCTATTGCCCTGGTGGAGGACCACCTTGCTCTTCCCACCTGGGACCGACATGGCGAGCCGCCAGGTCATCCCATCCCAGCCCCAAGCAGAAGACTACACTCACATGCACCCACACACATACACATAGTATGCACCCCACAGACACACACACTCCCACGCAGCAGCCCATACACCCCACACCTCATCCCCGATCTAACCCCTCCCTCTTCCCTAATCCACAGGGCCCAGCTCCAGCCTCTGCCCTCCTCAGCCCACAGGGGGCTGTGGGTCGGGAAGGGCCTCAGACATCACGCCAAGAATGCTGGCAGTGTGGAAAGCTGGGCAACTGGCGGAAGCATTGTCCACTGATGGAGATAGGACAGGTGATGCTGTCCGTAAGCCCCCTCATCCAGTCCAGATGGGAGGTACAGCATACTGGTACGTATGTAAGGGGGTATGTATCAGGCTTTGGTGGATACAGGCTGCATGCAGACGCTGATCCACCAAACCCTAGTTCGACCTGGGGCATTGCGGGTGGAAATTTGGTGTGTGCATGGGGATATTCACATGTATCCGGTGGTGGCCATTGAAATTAGATATCGGGGAAAAAAGCATAAAGTCCAGGCAATGGTTAGTTCCGGCCTGTCACAGCCCCTTTTGTTATTATTAGGCAACTAATTGTAGGTTAAGAAAAAAAGATGTTTTAAGTTTGGATTTAAAGGACTCAACAGACTTTGATTGTCTGACGGCAGCAGGCAGGTTATTCCATAAGAACGGGGCTCGATAGGACAAGGTCCTACCACCAGCTGACTTCTTTACGAGCCCTGTATTTCGAGAGTGGAGAGCTCGAGATGGAATATATGGTTTAAGAATATCGGACAGGTATGATAGGGCAAGCCCATTTAGGATTTTATAAGTCAGCAGGAGCACCTTGAAGTCTGATCCAACATGGATAGGAAGCCAATATGGTCAAATTTTCTAGTTTTAGTTAGGATTCTAGCTATAGCATGTTGAACCATCTGAAGACTTTTAGTACTAGCATGTGGCCGATCTGAAAACAACATAACAGTAATCAAATCTGGATGAAACAAATGCATGTATTAGAGTCTCTGCGTCAGCCATGGACAAGAAAGACCAAATTTTTGCTATGTTATGTAAGTGGGGGAAAAAAGGCAGTCTTGGTGATTTCCTTAATGTGTTTATCAAAGGAAAGGCTGGGATCAAACGTAACATAGCATGTTTGGCTACCACACTTTGCGAAATCACAGAGTTGTCGAGTGTTACTGTTACTTACTGTGTCTTGCAGGGCTAACAACCTGCATCTCAGTTTTATTCAAATTTAAAACCAGCAAATTTAGTTACATCCAATTTTTCACAGTAGCTAAGCAGGCCTCTAAATTAGTCATTTGAGTACCATCATCAGTCCTTATAGGCACATAAAGCTGAGGATCACCCGCATAGCAATGGAAATTTATTCCATGACTGTATAATTTGGCCAAGAGGTGAAATATAAAGTAGAGATCCAAGAACTGAAGCCTGAGGTATGCCATATTTAACTTCAGATAATTTCGATGTAATATTGCTATAGTAGACACATCATGTTCTTTCAGATAAGTAGGACTTAAGCCAAGAGAGAGCTAGGCAAGAGTCACCAAAATAACAATTTGTGATCAGTGGTGTCAAAGGCTGCAGTGAGGTCCAGTCATAAAAGCACAAGAGGTGGAATCAGCATCCATAGCAAGTAGAAGATCATTTACGATTCTGGTTTGAGCAGTTTCAGTGGAGTTACAGCAGTTTCAGTGGAGTGAGTGAATACTGTAGAATAACAGTGAAGTTCTGGGGTCATTTCACAGAAAAAAATCTTTAGTGTATGTAGATTTAGACATACTTACGCCATTGCACAAATAATCAGGTAAAGTGTAAGACTGTATGTTTTATTTTATACAGAAATTCTCTCTCTGTTCACTAAAAAAGAAACAGGACTACAACTTCAGTCTCAAAGATAAGACATTTTCAAGAGATATACAGTATGTCTACATTGATGTCAATATGCTTTCCACTGTAATACCCACTGTTATGCAATCATGAGAGCTTTGACATTATTACACAAGCCACCTTAAAGTGTAACTAGAGCCAGCTCACCTTATCTTATCCATACTAGCAGAGTATTACAAAATAAATTTGCAGAAACTGGTACCATTTATGAAATATGAATATGTTTCTATAAGGCCCTTGGTCTGTTGAATTATTAATCAGCACGGTGGCTATTTGAGGTGTATAATCGAAGCCACAATCAACAAAGCACATGACAGATGGTGCAATGATGTCAAACTGCAATCTTCTGTTCATATTTGTTAAACTCAATACTAAGTGCTATGCTCTGTCCTGAACTTGAAAATGGACCATTTCCTAAAGATAGAAGTATGCAGACACCACTAAGAAACTGACTACCCAACATAATCTTGTCATTTTTAAAACGTGTTTAAACATTTTTAAAATCAGTTTAATCAAGCATTGGCACTAAGGGAAAAGGGAAAAGATATGCAATGGATTAGCGTGACAAAAAAACAAAACAAAACAACAACAACAAAACAAACACTTCACCAATTTAAACGTTTTATTGTATCAAACAACTTTAGATTACAGATGTAATCAATAATCATTTCAAATAAACTTGGAACAAAAATCCCCAGGTCTAATTCATGTACACTATTCAAAACAGGAAAAACTTTATATAGGACTTAAATACACTGCAAAAGAAATAAAAAGAAATAAAAAAGTCACATAGGAATGTTTTACTCTCTTTTGCTGATAGTGGACATAGTGGTCTTTGTTGGCAACAAGGAATTAGACTGCTCATAGTGTTCCTGTAAGGTACAAGACTTGTAAAGTGACATCAACCCTAAGGTGGCTCAAGTTTTGTTTTAGTGAGGCTTACATTTATTTATTTCTTTAAAAATGCTCTGAAATATAATTGTGAAGGTTTCGAAATGATTGTCACATTCTTTAATCTACTTACAAATGCCATTTCAATAATAGTTAATTAGTGGAGATAAAATGTGTTGACAGCTTATGAAGTTCACAATGATGACTGCTCTTGATACCAACTAAAGCAGAATTAAAAGATAATTATTTGTGTCTGTTATTTTAAGTGTTTTACTGAGTATTTTTTAGTTCCGTTTTCATCCAAAGTACAGTGATGACTGGCGAGACGGGAGATATTGTACTGTAGGAGAGGTGTTACAATGATATGGACTGAGTTTTCCAAAAGCATTTTGGGTGTGAAACTGCAAGATGGCCCAGGGTTGTTTATCTTCCTTGATTAATGAAAACATTCAGTGGCTCCTACTAGTTTATTAGAGTTTTACAAGTTTAACCAAATTTCATCAGTCTATCTATTTAAACCTACATTACGCTGAAAATGTAGGTTTAAATAGATAGACAAACCTACTTGCCGAACTACTGTAAAGTTCCATGCCACATCACCCTCAGTGATAAGAGTAAAATTAACTGATTCGTAATACAATCCCAATAATGTCCTCTTGAGTTTATTTTTGGAGAAACACAACGGATTTAATTCAACTTTCAAACAAGCGAGTAGTCTAGTTCAAATGGTTAGAGCAAAATTAGATTGTTGTGTACTGAAATTGAATATGAATAAATAAATTTGATAAGCAACACATCCAATTATGGTGATATATGAAGTGAGTCATGTTATTGCTTTGTGATATGGAACAATAATGCAAAAGTCATGGCACATATTTAACAATAACAAAAAAAAAATCTATAAGGATAGCAGATAAGAGCATGTCTTGTCTTTGGACATCAAAGGGGACATTAGGCATGTGTGTCATTTTTCTTTAGCATTATGATTGTGTACAATTGTGATATAAGAAATATTCTCTCATTTTTCCACCCAATCTACCAAACAGCCTGTTAGACTATGCCTCATACTTAGTTAAGGTTTTAGTGCAGGGACAGCTATAGAAAACACATTAACAATAATGAAACCGTCATAACTTCGCTAAAGAGTCTGAGGCAAAATAAGTGTTACAAACCTTTTTTTTTCCCATTGTTGTTGAGGTGGTAGCTAAGGCCTGACCATAGAGAAATAAAGATACCCTGATGGTCCTGTATCTAAAACTGTGGACACAATCTTCAGTCACCGAGCAGCGCTGGCTCAGATCTAAGCAGCATTATGTTGCACTGAAGGCTGGGTCTATTTCTGCGTATCCAAACTGGATTCCTTCGTCTTCTCCTCTGCCAACTGAGCCATGCTGGATGTTGCTGCTTTTGTGTCTACCACATGAAATGGACAAAGAAGGGATGGAGGGTGGAGAACAGAGGGGTTTGAATGTACATATATGAGCAGAATAAAACTGACATATATACATATACCGTGGCTACAAAAGGTCTACACACCCCTGTTAATGTGGCAGACTTTTGTGATGTAAAAAACTGAAACCAAAATAAATCATGTCAAAAAAATTTCCACTGTGAAATTACAAGTTACAACCTGTAAAAATCAAGTGGAAAACAATCAAACATTTTAGGGAAAAACAAAAACAAAACCTACAATAACCTGGCTGCATAAGTGTGCACAACCTTTTGTAATTGGAGATGTGGCTGTGTTCACAATTAACCAGTCACATTCAAACTCATGTTCAATAATAGTATACACCTGCCATCAATTAAAGTAACTGTGATTAACCTTAAATAAAGTTCAGCTGTTTCAGTAGGCTTTTCCTGACATGGTCTATGTTGCATCCAACTGCAAAAGCCATGGTCAACAAAGAGCTTCCAAAGCATAAAAGCGGATCTCATTGTTGAAAGCTATCGATTAGGGGAGGGGTACAAAATAATTTCCAAGGCATTAAATATATCATGGAACACAGGGAAGACAATTGTCAACAAGTGGAGAAAATATGGCACAACTGACATTACCAAGAACAGGATGTCCTGCCAAAATGAGAAGACGAGGAGAAAACTGGTCAGAGAGGCTACTAAGAGGCCTATGGCAAAATTAAAGGAGCTGCAGGAATTTCTGGCAAGTTCTATTTGATCCCTATATGTGATGACAATCTCCAGTATTCTTCATATGTCTGGACCATGGGGTAGGGTGGCAAGAAGGAAGCCTTTTCATATGAGAAAAAAATATTCAAGCTTGGCTAAATTCTGCAAAGAAATACAGCCAGTCTCCCAAAACCATGTCGAAAAATGTGTTATTGTCTCATGAGCCCAAGGCTGAACTTTTTGACCATAATTCCAAAAGGTATGTTTGGTGTAAAAACAACACAGCACATCACCAGAACAGCAGACCCATGGTGAAGCATGGTGGTGGCAGCATCAGGCTTTGGGGCTGCTGTTCTTCAGCTTGAACTGGGGCTTTAGTCAAGGTGGAGGGAATCATGAATAGCTCCAAATACCAGTCGATATTGGTGCACAAGATTCAGGCGTCTACTAGAAAGCTGAAGATGAAGAATTTCACCTTTTAGCAAGCCGATGACCCTAAGCATACATCCAAATCAGCACAGGAATGGCTTCACCAAAAGCTCAACATTTTGGAATGGCCCAGCAAGAGCCCAGACCTGGATCCAATTGAAAATCTGTGGGGTGACCTGAAGAGGGCTGACCAGGAGATGCCCTCACAATTTGACAGATGTAAAAGGCTTTTGCAAGGAAGTGTGGGAAAATATTGCCAAGTCAAGATGTGCCAAGCTGATAGACTTACCCAAAAAGACTGAGTGGTGTAATAAAATCAAAAGGTACTTCAACAAAGTATTAGTTTAGGGGCATGCACACTCATGCAACAAAGTTATCGTAAGATTTTTATTTTTATTTTCCTTAAAGGTTTGTTTGTTTTTCATTTGAATTTTATAAGGTGCAATTTCACATTAATGGTGGAAAAAGTTCCGACATGATTTATCTTGGTTTCACTTTTTTACATCACAAAAACATGCCATTTTAACAGAGGCATGTAACTTTTTATGTCCAGTGTAGAAAGAAGTAAACATAGAATACATTTTTTTAACAAAGACAAAGAAAAAAAGGAACAGAGAAAGAAAATGTATTAACAGGCAAAGAGCTGAAAAGAAGGGCAGCAAAAATAATAAAAAACAAGGGGCAATAATAACAGACACATCCTCAAACAAGCATCGCCAGTAAAATCTTATGTAGCACTGATAAAAATTCAAATCTTTGAACATATTGGTCTTGGTTTCAGTGGCATGTACCCCCCCCCCCCCAAACACACACACACTCACACTCGTGGCAGCCTCCCAGGATATTCCAGTCACTGAGGATCAAAGCCATGTCACAGACATTCGGATTACACACCACTAAACCTGGTAGTTCCAAAACAACTAACACTGTGTGGTTATGTTGACTGCTACCCCAGGGGTGAGGCCAGGGAGGGATGCTGAGGAAGGGAGAGCGCATCACTTCCTATGGACATATGTATGTATATTGACGTACCCATTGGCATGTTGTTTAGCTGCAATGAGGTGGATTCCGCTGCCATGGAGACACCGGAGCATCCCACTTCCTCTTTGGAGACGGGGCATTCGCTTCCACTCGCAGCTTCAAGTTGACTCTCCCAAGAGAACTCTGCTGAGGGTGAGAGAGAGAATGAGAGAGTGACAATTAGAAAGAAGGTGAGAGACTGAGATTAAACAGACCCCTTTTTCTGCAAAGGATACACAAAAATCATCTAATCAAAATCACAGCTTAAAAAAGGAAAGCACAAAACGTTTTTGCTTTTTTTCATACACTTATCAGGTTAACGATCAAATCCCAGTCATCCCCCCCACAATGCATAATACTTTTCTTACAGCCCATATGATTATCCACCATCTTGTAATAGGTGTATTCAACCCCGAGGTGAGCCAACACCAGTCCTTTAAAGTCTACAGGGTCCACACAACTCACACACTGTGTCTCATTTTTTCATGTTCATCAGATGGCCAGCATGGCAGTCCCAGATATGAAATTCATTAGTGTATGGACACTCTTCTTCCTGGCTGAATATTTTGGATCAAACACAAATAACTTAGAGGAAAAACCCTCCCCCAGACCCCTAAAACTATACTTTTAACAAATCAAATATACAAACCAATTTGGACACAATAAATTACTGCACTAAAATTTCAACCTGCAAACATAGAATAGCTGTGGCTAGATCCAGGTGAGCCTTGAGAGTGAGACAGACAGGCAGACAGAAAGACAGGCAGGCAGACAGACAGACATTTCTGCCATTGAACAGTGTCCTCGAGAAAATATTTTGGTTGTGTGCTCTATCACCGGCCTGTCTGCTCTACTGTTTTCTTTGTTAGCATAGCATCCAATTCGCCCCACCTTGACTCCTCAGTCAATCCCATTTGACATTTATGGTTACGTGCTATTTACTCATGCTGAGCAGGTTTAAAAGGCTGGTCTTTAACGAAAGACCACATCCCACTGGACTACTGGTGTTAATGACCATTGATTTCTTTCCCCCAGTTTGCTCTATGCTTTTACTCTGGACTTGAGAAATTAATTTGTGCCTCCTTTGAACAAACCACAGAAGCATCTCCATCTCCTACCCTGTAATACAAAGAACCGGCCTTTATAGACCTTTTGACAGATGTACTGTAAACACCTCCAAGCCCTTTTTTTGTTCCAGTAAATTAGAAGAAAAAAAAAATCCATAGTGCTACTACTCTGCCCAATCCACTCAAGGTGCATTAGCTCCGGGTAGTTACAGAGTAATGTGAATGTGCGATGTGTCTGTCACCAGAGTGAATAATGTGGTTCGGCTGTGGAGCTGAGCTCTGTCTTTTGTCTCTAAATGTGTACAGTACTTGGCACTGAAGGGGGCTGTAACTGCCAAGGTGGCACTTTGGACATCTGAGTCTCTTCATTTGAAGTATTCCTCTACCGGCTTGCTTACATAGCAGGGCTCCCAAACAACATAATCATTCATCCTTTTTATTCGATCTGACGTGAAGTGAATAATTACCTGGGGCCTGTCTCAATCGACTGGCAAAATGCCCCTGAAGCATGCAAGGTGAAGCATCTCACTACTGGCCCCCGCAGACTGCATGATTGCTGTCGTCTTGAAAATTTACAGTAAATCAAATTGTACGATTGATGGACGGCACGGTGGTGCAGTAGTTAGTTAGCACTGTCATCTCACAGCAAGAAGGTCCTGGGTTAGAACCCCGGGGTTGTCTAACCTTGAGGTCATCCCAGGTCGTCGTCTGTGTGGAGTTTGCATGTTCTCCCCATGTCTGCGGTGGTTTTTCTCCGGGTGCTCCAGTTTCCCCCACCATCAAAAACACAGGCATGTTAGGGTTAATACTCCAGTCTGTGCCCTTGACCGAGGCATGGCAAGATGAACTGGAGTTGGTCCCTGGGTGCAGCACGGCAGCTGCCCACTGCTCCTAGCTACACAGCTAGGATGGGTTAAATGCAGAGCGTAATTTCCTCACGAAGATCAATAAAATATCTCAAAATCAAAAAAAAAAAGAAGAAGAAGAAAAAAAAAAGATGAGGGGAAAAAAGTAAACTCTTGATACAGCCTCCCTTGTGTGATACCTGTCACACTGGGCACTTTGTTAAACAACAAGGCTGTGACCTTTGTCAGCCAATGGCAAGCCAACTGTGCCCTATGATGCAAAAAAAAAGACATTCAAAATGGACTTGCAGAAAAAATATGCAATTGCATTAATGACAGCAATTTGTTACCTCAAGGAAAATTAAAAAAAGAAAAGGAGGATTTGGACCCATTTGATATATTTATGGTCTGTCCAAAGCTGGTGCATTAGGATGTCATTATTTTCCACCATGCACCTATTGGTCACTCACCCGGATGGTGTCATAGCCATAGTTTTTAGTCGTATCCCCTGCCACACAACACAATCACGGCCCAAATTTTCTTAAACTGCTAGAACCTGGTCAGAGACCACAACTGTGAACTGGCACTCTGTCGGCTTAACTTAACCATGTCACACTGAACGATCATTCACTGACCATCATTCACAATGAACTACTTTGTCGACAACTTGAAAAAATTGTTTGAGATGACCCCAAGATAGCCTCAAGAGTTAGCACACCCAATGTTTCTAGGTCTGGTGATTTCAATACCACACCTGTGTGGTATTGAAATCACTGCCACTGACTTCCTCTGTCAGTGATATAATAGAATCGAAACTGCCAGCAGCCATACCAACATGTACCCTGGCTCTGCCAAATGACGGCAGCTAAGCAGGTATGGGCTTGGCTAGTACTTGGATGGAAGAACTCCTGAAAAAACTTGAGTTGCTGCCAAAAGTTGTGTCGGTGGGCCAGTAGGGGGCAGTCTTCTCTCTGGTTCTATTTTTTTTTTTTAAAAAGTAAATATCAAATCCCAATGCCTCAGTGCAGTGACGAGGATATAGTCCATGGGCCAGAGCCCAAAATTTCCTATTTCGGTACACTCAAGGTGGCAAAACTTACTTATAATTTTTGAAAGGATCCATGTCTGTAGATGATATTTTGGTATGATAACCATTCCTGAGAGGCAGCTGTATCACAGTTATCAGCTCATGAAGTTAACCACCCGCTAAACTAAATTGCATTTTAGACGCTGGTGCATATCCTGGTTTAGCCTCATGGTCAGGACATTTTTCAATGTTCTATAATATTGTCTTTGGTATCATTTTAAAGGGGACCTTCTTAGCTTTCATTCAAGCCCTGTTGTGGATATTTCTCACAAATATAGAGGTCACTTGAGCTCTTCAACCCGTCAATAACACACATCTTTCTGCAATGTTCGCCTAAACTATATACTTTCTTTTAGCCCTGTGGCATCTAGGAATATCAGGGACACAAAACACAAAAACTGGAATACTCACAGGACTGTAAAGATTCAGGAAATGTATAATATACCCATACTATTTCATTGTGTGAGGTGATTGTGAACCTTAAATTAGAAGGGCATTATTACTAAGAAACTAACTAGACCAAAGCCAGTTAGTCCATGGGTCAGACCAGATATCGATATCACCCAAGGTGACACAACTTCACTGGTGCCATTTTATTTGGTACACTAACAGAAGTAAAATAATACATGATAACCTTTCCAAATGAGCAGCTATTTCATTTTTCTTTCAGGAAACCTGTTTCTGTGCCTCTCACGATTGTGTATTTGCCCAGATTTTTACAAATATAGCATTTCAACACCCCTGGTACTGATTAGCCTAGCTTAAACTCTGGGACAGTTCTTAGTTGGCCAACAACCAAGGATAACCAGTACTGTGTACTTCCATTCATTGTGCTAAGCTAGGCTAACGTGAAGCCAGATAGCTTTCTACTAAACACATATAGAGGAAACTGGTATCTATCTTCTTGTCTCACTCTGGAGAAGATTGTAAGCTAATTTCCCATAATGTTAGCATGTTCTTTTAATGTATATGTTAATATGATTAGTTAAAGTGGCTACGAGGAACTTTCATCTTGTGTTGATTTTAGCGGCCTCATGTGGACAAAATACAGCTGTTGCATAGCAATTAGGTAATGTATCTATTTGTGGCTATGTAAGATAAATAATGGTAATATGACGCTGGTGAAGCAAAGTAAACTTTGTTTTAGTAGTGTTCATACACCTAAGTTACATGTATTTGTTTGTATGTGGCAGGTGAAAACTGACTGAATATGGCCACTGGTGAACAAGCAAGTTTTTACCCAATACCAAAGCGCCCACGGGTGGAGTGCATTATCCACTGTTCTGATGATAGAGATAAGCTGGTTTCACTACAAAGTGTCGACTTATGGAGAACTCTGCTCAGGGCAGCTCAGATACGAAATCATGCACCAGTTTTGAAACTGGCAAAAGACATTCCTGAGGGACAGATTCCAGCAATCTACTACCACAGAAAGTGTCGCAGTATCTTCACTATGAAGCAAATTCTTGATGGCCTCCTTGCAAAAGAAAAGAAAAGTTGTGTCTCTGCTGAAGAGAAACAATCTAAGAGAGTAGCTCGACATGCTCCAAGTACATCTAGGACTTATGATGCAGAGTGCATATTTTGTCAGAAAAACAGCAAATATTCCAAGAGACAGAATACGAGAGAAGTACTGGTGCAGTGTCGAGAACTGCGAGCTGATGCAAAGATCAGGAGTGCAGCCACAAAGAAAAGGGACAGCAGAATCCTTGCCATTGTGAGTAGAGACCTTGTAGCAGCTGAAGGGCACTACCACAGGTCATGCTATAGACTTTACACCAAAGAAGAGGTTTCCAAAGGAGAGGTTGCCAGCAATGAAGATGATGATGCTGCAGCCCAGTATGAAGCTGCTGTGAATAAGGCATACAATGAGCTGTTCCTCTTCATCAGGATGGAGCTTTTTGGCAATCCTCAAGTGATGACAATGACTGATCTCTCTTCTAGACTGGTAGCTTCAATGAACTCCCAAGGCATTGCCCAAGTCAAGGAATCAACCAAGAAGCACATAAGGCGAAACCTGGAGAGTGAGTTTGCTGGAGCCTTGCCGATATTCCCTGATGAGAAAGGAAAATTCCTCCTCTATCCCGATAACTTGTCCATGAGGGAACTTGCCAAAGAAAATCAGTCTCTCAAAAGGGAGCTGCAGACCCTGAAAAGTGTCAGTGCACAAGATGTTATAGCCAAAGCAGCCATCAAATTGAGAGCAGACATTAAAAGTCAAGATGTTCCTCAAACCTGGCCGCCTGAAGTCAAACCAGAAGCAGAATGTCCTACCATTCCAGAGTCGCTCATTATCTTCCTGTACTCTCTACTCACAGGCTCAAATGATCCTGATCATGCATCCCAGAGAGTGCAGTGCCTTCTGCAGTCATTTGGCCATGACATAGTATATGCAGTGACATGTGGAAATACCAAGCCTTCCAAGCACATTGTTCTGCCATTCAGTGTCAAATCGTTGACAGGAAATGTAGAGTTGATAAACATCCTCAACCGACTTGGTCACAGTGTGTCCTATTCACAGATGGAAGAGATCAACACTGCCCTGTGTCTCCAGAAACTCTCATCATCAGGGAGTGGCATTGCCCTTCCAGCTAACATCCATCCTGGCATATTCACAACTTTAGCCTGGGACAATATCGACCGTCTTGAAGAAACTGTCAGTGGTGAGGGAACATCTCACAGAGTCAATGGGATTGCTGTGCAAGCAAAGCCAGTCAACCCACTTCCTGTCCAACCCATGCCCACTGTTCCCAAAACAAAGAAGAGAAGCATTGATGGACCCCCACCAATGTTACCAACTTACAATGCTGGACAACGGGTAGGGCCACCACAAAGCAAAAAGTCAGATGCCGATACTGCAGCCAATACTAAGCTTGCCAGAGAGAAAAACCTTCTTTGGGTCCTAGCACGCATGTCACAACAAGAACAGTCAGTCAGCAGCTGGACAGGCTTCAACATCCTGACTCGAGGAGAGATGACGGTCATCCCCGACAATATAGGCTATCTGCCTACCATCAATGCTCCAGCGACACAAATGTCTACTGTCAACGAGGTGCTTAACCAGTCACTGAGCATCATGCAGTGCTTAGGCCTGAGGAAGATTGTCTGTGTCTTTGACCAAGCCCTGTATGCGAAGGCTGTCGAGATCACATGGAAACACCATGACAAGTTCCATGATATCATCGTTAGGCTTGGGGTATTCCACACCATCTGCACACTGCTGGCAATAATAGGAAAGCGTTTCCAAGATGCTGGACTCAAAGACCTCTGCATTGAGTCTGGCATGATTGCAGAAGGCTCAATTGCTGGTGTTATGGATGGCCGCAAGTACAACAGGGCAGTGCGACTACACAAGCTCCTGTATGAGGCTCTCATGCGACTGACCTTGAATGGTTTCCTGTCCTGGTTGGAAGAAACTCACAGGAATGACATGGTTCACCTGAATGAGACACTGAAGACCATTGACAGCCTTGGGAAAGAAGTCTCACAACATGCTTTGAAGGAGGTCCTCGAGAACAGCTCTTGTACACGCATCATGGATCTATTTGAAGTCTACCGTGAGTTCCTTAGAGGTGGAAACGGCAGCCTCTCGAACTTCTGGATGTCCTATTTGGACATGGTTGAAATCTTGTTGGGGCTCATCCGAGCATCCAGAGAGGGAGACTGGATGCTACACTTGGCTAGCATTCGAGCAATGATCCCATGGTGCTTTGCTTATGACAGGATGAATTATGCACGCTACCTCCCCTACTACTACGCCCAGATGTCTGAGCTGCCCATCACACACCCAGATGTGTACACAGAATTCATGGAAGGAGGCTTCTCAGTCCAACTGGGCTCCACCAATCCCTTTGGCCGAATCCCTGTTGACCAAGCTATAGAAGAAACGGTGAACAAAGACACCCAAACAGCTGGAGGGACAAAGGGATTCAGCTTGAAGCCAGGAGCTGTGACCAAATATTATCTCACAGCTGAGTATAGAAGCATGTACCTCAGACAGCTGAGAGACCTGACAGGTCAAGGCAGGTGCAAATGGTCTCATCCAGATCTACCGAGTCCAAGGATCAAGAGAGATGAAGCAGATGTCCAGTCTCTCATGGACCTTATGGAGAATAACTGGCTCAATCCTATGTCCCCTGATGAGATTGATTTGGTTAGCCTCTCCACTGGCAACATGGCTCCACCTGATGTGACCATAGATCTCTTGAGAGCTCTTGAGAAAGGAGAAGAGGCCTACCAAGCATTCCAGCAAACAAGGTTAGATGCAGACCCACCACCTGTGAAATTCCACGACAAGATGACCAAGCAAAGTCTGAAAACATTCTCCAATGTCAGCACAAAACAAGCTCATGGAAAGAAAGCACAGGATGTGGTTCTGAAGGCAGATAGAAACCTTTTCAGTCACATGATCCTGGTGGCTGAAAGCAGGAAGGTGAATCTGAAGGATGTCCTTGCCTACCCATTGGGCCCACTACCATGGGCACTGGCAAATGCTGATGGGTCCTTACGAAAAACAAACAAGGCTGCACTTGCCAGAGAGCTTGAAAAGAATGTATCTCCTGCAGAAGACATCCCAATCCCATCTACTTCCATCATTGATGGGATGAGCCTGGTCCAAAAAATGAATGGCAACAACAAAACCTTTGCACAGGTGGCAGAGTCAGCCTTGACCCAGGTCCTCCATGAGGGAGCACAGAGTGGGAGGATTGATGTTGTTTTTGATGTCTATCACCAGACTTCGATCAAAGATGCTGAACGACTGAACCGGGGTGGAGACATCACTCTCCAGTACAAGAATCTTGCAGGGGGACACCACGTCCAGCAGTGGAGAAAATTTCTGTGCAGTTCCTCCAACAAGACCAGTCTCATCAAGTTTCTGGTGGAAGAGTGGAAACTCCCACGATACAGAGCTATGCTGCATGGCAAGGTGTTGTACATGACCTGTGAGGAAACCTGCTACAAGTTGACAGAAGTTGGGTGTGAGGAAGCAGCAGAACTGCACTCCACACATGAAGAAGCTGACACCCGGCTGCTCCTGCATGCATTGCATGCAGCAAATGCGGGCTCAAAGTCAGTTATCATCACAGCTGAGGACACTGATGTCATGGTGCTTTGTCTTGGCTTCCAGAAGGACATCACCTGTCCCATCTACCAGAAGTGTGGGACTCAGAACAGCACACGGTTTGTCGACATCACCAAAATGGCAAGTTCACTTGGAGACAGCATCTGTGACAGCCTAATTGGCTTACATGCCTTCACAGGCTGCGACACTGTCAGTGCATTCGCTGGTCGAGGGAAGCTGAATGCCCTGAAGATAGTGAGAAAGCACACTTCCTGCCAAGAGACTTTTAGTCAACTGGGACAGACATGGAATGTGAGTGATGAGCTGTTCCAGAAAATTGAGCAGTTCACCTGTCGGATGTATGTTGCTAATAGCAGCACTGCTGGGGTGAACAAACTGCGTTACCAGCTCTTCTGCACCAAAAGGGGAGAGGTTGAGTCCAGCCAGCTGCCACCATGTAGAGACTGTCTCTTTATGCATGTTCAACGAGCCAACTATCAGGCAGCAATATGGAAGTGCTGTCTGCAGGCTAACCCTGTTGTGCCAAGCCCTACTGAGTATGGATGGACAGACGATGAAGGCAAGCTGGCCATTTACTGGATGCGCTCCCCACCTGCACCAGATGTGGTCTTGGAAATGCTAACATGCAAGTGTGTGCATTCATACAAAATGCCAAGCTGCATGTGCCTGTCGAATGGACTTCCATGCACAGACATGTGCAGGTTACAGACCTGCAGTAACCAAAAACAGCAGGATGGTCCAGAACTGGACTTTGAACTTGGGGAGTCAGATGATGAGAGAAACGAGCAGTTTGATGAATGACAGTGTGATGATTCTGATGGTATTACTGTGGTAGTAGTCTATTGATGCACAGGATGTTGATTCTGGACCTGGTTACCCAGAGCTTGATAACAATAATGTAACCATATTCACATATACCCATTACCCTACCCATTACCATTACATATACCCACTAATGATATGGGATTACATGTATCATTGACTAAGTATATGTAAATGTCAATGTTGTTTAAAATATTAAAATAGTTCATTACCTCACTATGGTATTCCTTTTTATCATGTATTTTGATTGTGTACTTAAACAAATGTATAGAGACCAGTTTGTGACCTAACTGGCTTTGGTCTAGTTCTCATTTAAGGCTCACAATCACCTCACACAATGAAATAGTATGGGTATATTATACATTTCCTGAATCGTTACAGTCCTGTGAGTATTCCAGTTTTTGTGTTTTGTGTCCCTGATATTCCTAGATGCCACAGGGCTAAAAGAAAGTATATAGTTTAGGCGAAAATTGCAGAAAGATGTGTGTTATTGACGGGTTGAAGAGCTCAAGTGACCTCTATATTTGTGAGAAATATCCACAACAGGGCTTGAATGAAAGCTAAGAAGGTCCCCTTTAAAATGATACCAAAGACAATATTATAGAACATTGAAAAATGTCCTGACCATGAGGCTAAACCAGGATATGCACCAGCGTCTAAAATGCAATTTAGTTTAGCGGGTGGTTAACTTCATGAGCTGATAACTGTGATACAGCTGCCACTCAGGAATGGTTATCATACCAAAATATCATCTACAGACATAGATCCTTTCAAAAATTATAAGTAAGTTTTGCCACCTTGAGTGTGCCGAAATATCGTCTGGCCCATGGACTAATACTGTGCTGTAGGAGATGCCGTACTTCGGGTGAGACTTTAAACCAAGGTCCTGACTCACTGTGGTTATTAAAGATCCCATGGCACTTATCACAAAGAGTTGGGGGTTCCCCAGTGCCCTGGCAAAATTCCCAACCTGGATCTCTCTATCTGGCCACCGAATCATCCCCCTATTTAATTGGCTCAATGATTCCTTCCTCTCCACCTAAAGCTGATGTGTGGTGAGCTTTCTGGTGCAAAATGGCTGCCATGCATCACCCAAGGTAGGTGCTACACATTGGTGGTGGCTGAAGTGAGTTACTCCCTTCAATGTGAAGCACTTCGTGTGTTTAGAAAAGCGCTACATAAATGTAATGATTATCATTATTATTGCACCTTATGCATTGCCTTTGTGCACTGCCTGTTGACACCTATGTCTTATTGGACTTGAACTTGTTTCTTTGGCACTTACTTGCGTTGTTGTCTCTTGGCTAGAACCTTGCTTGTGTTGTATTAACTCTCAGATGTACGTCGCTTCGGATAAAAGCATCTGCTAAATGAAACTGTAATATTGTAACCTCTGAATAAGTAGTGTATTTAAGCCTGCTGTCATTTCCCATACAGGGTCCTCTGGTAGCCTTTATTTGCAATGACTTTCTTTTTTGTTTGCTGCAGTTTTTGTAAATGAGTAGTGAGCCTGTGCTTCTGCTCCAGCCTCATGCTGTGCTCATCTTTCCTTTCGTCATTTAGCTCTGTCTCTAGTCTGGTCATGCTCTCTGTCATCATCTGTTTCTTTCCTTTTCTGTCATCAGCTGCACCCCATCCCTTGTGTCTTTCCTTACTCAAGACTATTATGCATGTGCATACCTCCCTTCCATACCCTCCTCTGTCCTTCCTTCAGCTCTCTCTCCTCTAATCTTTTTCTCTTTATTCAGGATCTGTTCCCCTTATTCAATATTTACCCGTTCTTTTCTTCCTTCAATCTTTTTGATTCCCTTCCCTTAATAAGCTCTATTTGGCTTCCTCCTGCCCTTATACTTTTTTTTTTGAAAATATGTTTATTGGCATTTACAATTTTAGCATATTAAACAAGTCACATATTGGATAATTTAACACAATAAACCCCTCACCTCCCCCCACCCGACATCCCCAGATCCTCAAGGAGAAATACAGATTAAAGAAATAATTAAATTACATACAACTAAATCGACGACAAAAACAAAAACAAAGTTCAAGAAAAATAAACAATCAGCATGGTTCACCTATGCACAAAAAAATATCTCGGTTTACAGTCTATACTAGTTGGGCCGTTCCTGACTCGAGTCAAGAGACATCCCAGTCTGTTATACTGGTTAAAGTGTCAAAGTAAGTCAGACAAGGCATCCAAACTTTCTTGAACTTGTCCCTGTTACCCATTATGGTAAATTTTATCTTTTCCAACTTGAGATGAAACATAATATCCCTGATCCATCTGACATGGGACGGGGGTCTTGAGCTCTTCCAATTTAAGAGTATTAGGCACTGAGCTAGTACTGTAGTAAAGGCCACCAATTTATACATGTTAGATGGCCAGTCACAGTCTTCCGATCTCACTCCAAGTATGAGCAATGCCCCCCCCCTTCCATTTTACATTGACCTTATCTGTCCGCACTCTCTTTCACATCTCCCTTTCTCAGTATCCCCCCTCCTCCGTCCCATCTCTTCTGCCAACATCTCCTCCATTTGGCAGCTTTTCCTCCTCCTTTCGCCACCCATTTATATCGCGGTAATCTTAGCAGAAATACCTTCTGTCCTCCATCCACCCAGCCTTTTTCTTTCATCTCATTATTGATAGAACAAGAGTGTGGTAGCAGTAAAGAAATTTAAAAATATGATGATGATAACAACAATAATAATAATAATAATAATAATAATAATAATAATAATAAACTATTAAGGTAAATTATTTTCTTTTCTCTACTTTATCCTGAAAAGAAAGAGTCAAAAGAAATATAACTATAGAGAGGCTGCATTTGTGCATCCATCTATGAGACCTACAGCTGAAGTGTCCAAAGATGTAAATGTGAGCTAACCCACTAAAAATAATTTAACCCCAGCTTTTTACTGGAATAGTTTTACAAATGTTTAAATAATATATATTTATATATATATACATATATTTATGTGTGTGTGTGTGTGTGTGTGTGTGTGTGTGTGTGTGTGTGTGTGTACTGCTATGTATTAAAAAAAATCTACATCTATATATATATATATATATATATATATATATATATATATATATATATATATATATCAGTCAGGTGAATTGGCCGTACTAAATTGTTCCTAGAAAGGAATGTGTGTGTGTGTGTGTGTGTGTGTGTGTGTGTGTGTGTGTGTGTGTGTGTGTGTGTGTGTGTGTGTGTGTGTGTGCATGTCAGCCCTGTGATGGCCTGGCAGCCTGTCCAGGGTGTCTCCCCGCCTGCCGCCCAATGACTGCTGGTATAGGCTCCAGCATCCCCGCGACCCTGAGAGCAGGATAAGCGGTTAAGATAATGGATGGATATATATATATATATATACTATATATATATACACACACACACACACACACACACACACACACACACACACACACACACACACACACACACACACACAGATGGGTGACAAATGAAAGGAACAACCAACATTAAGTGTCTTATGAAGGTGTTGGTCCACAATGAGCCTCCAGAACAGCTTCAGTGCTCATTGTCATAGATTCTACAAGTCTCTTAACTCTACTGGAGGGATGAACACCATTCTTCCAAAAGGTATTCCTTCAGTGGCGGTTGCAACTAGAAAAGCGCTACATAAAATGCAACTTGATTGATTGATTGATTTGATGTTTTGATGATGGTGGAGAGTGCTGTCTAACACATTGGTACAAAATCTTCCATAGGCGTTCAATTGGTTGAGATCTGACTATGAAGGCCATAGCATATGATTTACATAATTTTCATACTCAACAAACCATCCAGTGACCCCTCGTGCCCTGTGGATGGGGGCAATGTCATCCTGGAAGAGACCACTCCTATTAGGATAGAAATGTTTCATCATAGGATAAAGGTGATCACTCAGGATAACTATGTATTGATTTGAAGTGACCCTTCCCTCTAAGGGGACAATTGAACCATGCCAGGAAAATGCCCCCACCTCCATAGCATAACAGAGCCCCCGGACCCCCTCAATGTAGGGGTCAAGCATTCAGGATTTTCCCCTAATTCGTCACCTGTCCATTTAAAATGTAAAATATATTAACTCATCAGTTAATTACTGTATTTTATCTTACTGATTGATGTAAGTTGTAGGAAGATAAGATCTTGCAAGCAAACTAGCATATTTTCAAAAATACGTTTTTTTTCTTTTTTTCAAATAATGGTGTTGGTTTTCTCTTATGATATATATCTGGTAGAGAAGTGCATTACCTTATTCTCTACACCCAGAGATGGGCAGTATTTCAATTAAATGTATTTAAAATATGCATTTAATTACTTTTGAGTATTTTGTAATTTGTATTTTGCTGGACAGAAAAAAATAAAATGTAATTTGTAACTAAATAATTTCAAGAGCTTGTATTTGTGTATTTGAAATACTTAAAATACATTTAATATTTAATATGTCATTTTATTCTCAAATAAGGCAAATTTTCATCCCCAGGTTTAAAGTCTAGAAAAAAACAAACGAAACAAAACTGTACAACAATTAGCCTAATCACAGTCTTTGGTTAAATGCAAGTGACTCACGTGACATGTTCTGTCAGGTCCAGTAACAGACTCATTGTGAACTACTGTATTTCATTTGTGTTCCTTGTGACCAGTAGCTTGAGGAAAGAAGCTGCTTTTGTGTTTGGTGCAAATTTCCCCTAAGATAAAGGTATGTAATCAAAATATGATTGGATATTGCATGCTAAAGCAAGCTTTCTGAATGACTCTAAAATACGACAGAAGAAAAGAGCAATTAGCAAACACATGTGCTCTACAACTGGTAAATATATTTACTAGCTAGTAACGTTAGCATACCAGCTAATGCCACAGACACGCTCAGGCAGCCTGGAACATTAGCATATCGTGGTTAATCATCATATGGGAAGCTAGCTTCATTAGTGAGATTAATTGTAAACAACTTCTGTAACTCAGGACAAAATTAGTTTCTAGCATTGCTACATTAGGCGTTTTACAGTGGCCATTTGTCAAGGAAATAGCTTATGCAGTCCTCTTGAGGATAAGGATAACCTTTTACAGTGTTTGCTATGCTAGGGGATGGTCAGGTTAATATTCAGGTAAAAAAAAACAAAAAACAGATTTTAAGAAAGCAAGTCATGGATCAATTAAAAATCTTTCATTCTCATCTTTACTCTAAAGCTAAATGTTGTTCATTTTTTTTGTACAAAACATTTTAAAATATGGAGTATCGAGAGTTAATACAATTCAAAGTGAATTGACTTCATTCCTGTATAATGCTTAAGTAACACATAAATGACTGCACTTTAGTAACTATTATGTGAGCTGTTAGTGCTTTTTGAATGCTGTTGCTTTTAAGATGCAACTGGTAGGCATAATCAATTTAATCGTACTTTTATACTCTTTTCTTTAGGTAGAAATCAGTCATCTCAGGGGATGAGTGACAATGACCCATCAGAGCCTGGCCAGGCTGGCTCATCATCTGCCACATCTGCAGAAGTCACACCAATGCTCAAATGTGTAATGCGGAATAGGAAATACTTCCAAATAGTGAAGCAGATCCAAAGGGAAAGATAGAGGCTGAGTGTCAGCTGTGCACTAACAAAAAGGTCATAATATGTGGCTCTCTTGCAGCGACATCAAATTTTAAAAGCCACTTGAAACGAAGACACCCAGACAAAATAAAGGAATTTGAAGGCAATAAAAAGGAATTTGCCAGTGGGAAAAGCAAAAAATAACCAGGACCTCAGACAAATTACTTCCTTTGAACGTGGTCCAGTGACACAAAATAAAATTGACTCTCTTGTCACATCCTTTCTCACTAAAGGCATATACCTGTTGGCCACTTTTGAGCATAAAGAATTTATAGACTTGGCACAGGGACTTTGCCAAGGTGCTAAAGTTATGTCCAGGAGGACACTTGGGAGAAGAATCGATGAAGACTTTAATAATAAAACAGCAAATTTGAAGGAGAGGTAATGTAATGTAACTGTAATGGTGACATGTTTGCACCATTACAGTTATCTGGTCAACTAAAAAAAAACAAGTTACATGGGAGTCACTGTACATTGGATACAAATAGATACGCTACAACGTGAATTGGCTGCTCCACATACCTACAATTGCATTGCAGAGCTACTGGAGGAAATCCATTCAGAATGTGGACTCACAACTGACACTGTTGTGGCTACTGTAACTGACAATGCATCAAACTTCTCAAAAGCATTTAGAGAGTACAATATCACAGTCATTTCAGAGGAACAGGATCAGACAGATGAGCAGGAACAGGATCTTTTATTTGTAATAATAGATCCAGAGGGAGAAGTGTCCGAGTGTGCTATCGTTCTATCTCCTCACATCAGGTGTTCCACTCACACACTGATTTTGGTTTCAACCACTGATGCCAAAAGGGCAATTAAAGACAATTCAACTCTGTCCAGACTGAATCAGTCATCCATGGCAAACTGTTCAGCCCTATGGAATGCTTCTGGCAGACCAAAATATGCGGAAATACTCAATGACTTGACCAACCAGCAACTCAAGACACCTTGCGTTTGTAGCTGGAATTGTCTTTATGACTGTTTGAGTCAGCTAACATTTCTTTGGAAGAAGCTTCCTGAGATCATGCCTCCTTGCAACCCCCACCGTTCAAAGAGGTAGAGCTTGATTTCCTTGAGGAATACTGCAGAGTCCTCAAGCCCATTGCCACTGCAATTGACCACCTTCAAGGTCAGACCTCATGCTACTATGGTGAGCTCATACCTACCCTCTTTGCTGTTCAGGCTAAACTACATGACCTGCAAGCTTCAAACCTGCAGTACTGCTCACATATCTTGCAAGCCACCATAGCTGGCTTTGAGAAAAGGTTCAGTAGCTTCTTACAGCTGAAGACTCATGTCAATGAAGCCATCCTGGCTAAAGCAACCAACCCGTTTTTCAAGATGAGGTGGTTGCCTCCCAAATTAACTGCAGAGAAGAAGATGATACATCACCTATTTCTGCACTCAGTTGAAGAGCTTGGCCTTATGTCAGAAAGTGAGATGCCTCATCAAACACTACTGAAGAGAATGAAGATGGTTTTTTCATCTTCTCTGACCAGGGTACTGGTAAACTACTCTCACTTCAGTGTCTTAAGGTTAAACTGCAACTTTATGAATTAATCATCAAATATGAATATTCATCAATTAAAAAATAAATGACTAGCTAGTTATATGTCATGTTTTTAAATATTTAGTGATATTAAAAATCTTGATTTTAATGTCAATTTATAACAGCCTTGATTCTCTGTTTGTCTCTACTGTTTCCCATCCCAACAACAGGAACTGAGAGCCAGTTGGGATGTTGCCCAGCCACAGCAAAGTAATGTTGGAGACCCTTCAATTTCTGGAGGACCCCAGAAAGGACCTTTCCTTGCTGGATTCATATCCACTGATCATTGTGAGATTCAATGCCACTTTGCCATCATTGGCACCAGTTGAGTGTCTCTTCTCCTTTGCAGGCATGGTTTACCACCCTCACAGAAGGTGATTAACAGCTGAACTGATGGAGAAATTAGTTGTGCTGAAAAACAACTAAAACTGAAATGTAAAAAAAATGTTAGATATTAGTTGTGCTGAAAAGCAACTATAACGGAAACGGAAGGACTGTAGTGTTAGGTACACAAAAGAGTATGCTCTTTTTTAGGTTGTTGTTGGAATTGGGGGAAGAGGGGTTGCTTCTCTTTCTCTTCTACTATTTTGTACTGTACTCTGCTGTAATGGTACTGTTATGTGTCTTTTGCACTCGTTCAACTGGTTACTTATGAAGTTGGAGATCTCAGAAATTTACTTACTCAACTGCACTTATATTTATCACTCTTGAAAAAAGCATCTACTAAATGCCCAGTCTTATTGTCTTCTAAAAGAACTAGTGCATCACTGTGGCCTAACTGTTCAGTTCCCCCAGTTGCATTTCAATTGGCTGTTCATTCAGTCAGTCAGTGGTCGCTTTGACTGACAGAAACCACCCAGCATTCACCCCTGAATTCACAGGTTCCCACCTCCAAGATAACCTGATTGGCCACTTCAAATATATGAAATGGGGAAATTAGCAGAGCTCATCTTTTCAGTGTGTGTGTGTGGGGGGGGGGGGTTAAGGTCAGACTCATACTGAGGCAAATAAAATGCCTAAAATGTGATATCAGTTTATATAGAATGTATTTTTGTATTTTCAAATTACAAATTACTTCTCTATTTTCATTGAATACATTTTATCATACCAGTATTTTGTATTTTAATTCGATACATTTGATGAGAAAGTATTAGTAATTTGTAACAAGCTACTTTTTGATGTATTTGTACCCATCTGTGTCTATATCCACTTAATCCAAGTCAGGTTTGTGAGGGATTGGAGTCTATCCTAGCTGCCATTTGGCAGGAGGCAGGGATAAACTCTGGACAGGTCACCAGTGCATCACCAAGCCCACAGATAAAACAGGAATATACCTAAAAATATGCAATCTAAGCAACAACAACAAAAATGCTGGAAATATGCAATCTCAGCAGGTAAAAATACAATTTTATGCCCTAACTTCTCAATTTTCCATGACCTAAATAACATTTCCAGGACAGTTGATGAGTTTTGTTGTTTTACAGTTGTTTTCCATGACTGGAAAATTAGTTGATACATTTCCAGGCTTCCCAGGATGTTTGGGAACCCTGAAAACATTGTGAACCAGACATTTTTTACTTTTCCTCATAAAGGAAAAGTCACTGCTTTGTTGTGAGAGTTCAGAGTTGTGACAGATCTCATTGGTTGAGAGGAGGAACGAGACAGAGCATGTGTCTGACCTAAGTTGTGAACTCGTGACTACATCCATCCTTCCCTCTTTTTGCCGGGCCTACCTTCCATTTGGGAGCGAAGCTTCTCAAAGGCCTCAGCAGTCACCTCATCATCATGTGGGAGCTCCTCCCCTGCAGGAACCGAGTCAGGGCTTGGCCGGTCTGACAGGCAGCTCTCTGAGGAGCACTCGTCCCCTGCCGCCCCCTGCTGCTGCCTGTACAGGTGGTGCTCCACCAGGAACTGCAACTCTGCAGAGACAGAGGAGAGAGAGGAGTGAAGGAAAAGGAAAAAATGGAGGGGGAGACAAGAGAGAGAAAACTCAGAGAAAGAGCGAGAGAGAGAGAGAGAGGAAGGGAAGAGGAGGACAGACTAGAGGTGAAGATGGATAAATGGGGGGAAGAGCGGATGAACAGGTGAGTTCAGGTTAAACAGGTCAGAGGAAGAAGGAGATGGGGAGATGATGAAAGTGAGGGAAGAATGAAGATACGAAAGTCTGAAGGAAATGTGCTTTCTGACTTCATTTATCTTTCCTTTCACTCGTTTAATTACTCACTGAATTTAAATTGGTTCATATCGAGATTTTGTGAAGATTAGATTTTTGTGAAGATTGTTTTTCTTTTAATATAACAGATTGGCGGTGGTAATTTATCCAACTTTTTGTAAAGTGAATCTGAAACCCTATGCATGTTCTTCTCTCCTCTTAAAATGTTTACCCCTCTCTCCCTTCTTTCCTACTCAACATAGTAATTAACCCCACCACACACACACACACACAGCTCTTTTCCCTAAGGGAAATGATACAGAGAAAGAGGGAGATTGGAGGGAATTGGTGTCAGAGTAGGAGGATAGATTGAGCACATAAAAGGATGTTGTGGGCTGAGAGAATGTCATTATTAAACCCTAGAAACATTCAAATAATTAACACTTGGATGTTGTCCCACAACCCAGCCCCTAAGGATGCACAAGCCAGTGCATTCTTAGTGCCGGTCCCAAGCCTGGACAAATGGAGAGGGTTGTGTCAGCAAGGACATCTAGTGTAAAACCTTTGCCAAATCAAATATGTGGATCATAAATCAGATTTCCATACCAGATGGGTCAAGGCCCGGGTTACCAATGACCGCCACCAGTACAGTTGGCCAGCAGGGTGCCTGTGGAAACTATGCTACTGTTGGCGAAGTAAAAGGAAAGGGGAAAGGCATGTCCAGAGGCAGCAGGAGAGGAGGAAGGGTAGGAGTATGGAGGTGAGAGTCGGAGCTTTGAATGTTGGCACTATGACTGGTAAAGGGAGAGAGCTGGCTGATATGATGGAGAGAAGGAAGGTAGATATACCGTGTGTGCAAGAGACCAGGTGGTAGGGCAGTAAGGAGGAGCATCAGAGGTGGGTTCACACTCTTCTACCATGGTGCGGATGGGAGGAGAAATAGGGTAGGGGTAATTCTTCCCCCCTCCCCCTTTTTCTCCCCAATTGTACCTGGCTAATTACGCCACTCCTCTGAGCCATCCCAGTCGCTGCTCCACTCCCTCTGCTGATCCGGGGAGGGCTGCAGACTACCACCTGCCTCCTCCAATACATGTGGAGTCGCAGTGAGGTGTTTCACCAAGGGGACGCAGCACGTGGAAGGATCACGCTATTCTCCCCAGTTCGCCCCCCGAACAGGCACCCCGACCGACCGACCGACCAGAGGAGGTGCTAGTGCAGTGACCAGGGCACATACCCCCACATCCGGCTTCCCAGCCATAGATACGGCCAATTGTGTCTGTAGGGACACTCGACCAAGCCGGAGGCAACACGGGGATTCGAACTGGTGAGCCCCGTGTTGGTAGGCAACGGAATAGACTGCTATGCTACACAGATGCCCCAGTGTAGGGGTAATTCTGAAGGATAAGTATGTCAAGAGTGTGTTGGAGGTGAAGAGAGTGTCAGACAGAGTTGTCTCACGTGAGGGGACAAGTCAAACACTTTTGGTTGGGGGGGAATTAGTCCAATCACATCTTATGTCTTTCTTTTTTTTTTAATCACCTCCTTCAGAGTTTTTTTTACCTCTCCTAATCCAAAAAATGGAGGTTCTAAAAAACTCATTTATGATTGGATTCTTTTTAGAGGACTGCCTTGTGGTATTGTAAACATTTCATGGATGCGCCACGTTGGTACCATTTTTACATTTGCCATGGGCCTTCCTTAATGTGACATGATTCTCATGTCACATTACAATACCATCATAAACATACTATACAAGCATGGCTCCAAAGTTAGAAACGTTACTATGAATGCCTTTATTTAATTATCTTTATGTAAGTACTGTCAAAACTGGCTAAACACAATTCAGACACTTAGATTTTTGCTCAGTGTTACAAACTGGTGCATGTGAATGACTTTGTTGTTTTTGGGGGGGGTTTTTTAGATTATTTTTTTTTAATAATGGAAGTGAAAGCTCACCAGACCAGATGCAGTGAACTCGTAGTTGTTTGGGAGAGTAGCTCTCAGACCAGTTGTCAAATGGATCCATGTATACCCAGATATTAGAGATATTGTTTGATTTTAAACCATGTATATGCTTTAATCAACTCTGCTGAAACACCTCTGCTGGCGTGAGACTATGACTGATTCAAGGGTCTGATGCAGTTTGATACTAGCATTTAACAAGGAAGTGGAAAATTTGACACCATTACTTACTTGATCATGGTATCTCCCCTGACAGGTAAGTATTTGACACCATTATTACATTGTCATCAATCAGTCATCATATTGTTACATGTGTTTAGTTACTTAACCAAGCAGTTAAGCTACCATTGATGGTATTAATGCCACTGGTATTGCTCAAGATACCATATGTCACTGGGATTTTTTTTTTTGATATGCTTAATTAATCCCCATGGGGAAATTCTGCTCTGCATTTAACTCAGCCTAGCTGTGTAGCTGTGTAGCTAGGAGCAGTGGACGACCACCGTGCAGCGCCCGGGGACCAACTCCAATTCATTTTGCCACGCCTCAGTCAGGGGCACATACAGGAGTATAAACACCAACATGCATGTCTTCCTGTTGGTGGGGGATATTGCAGAGGTCAGAGAATCACTGCGCAGAGTGAACACACGGAAGGCTTACCGGGTTGGGTCTACCGGGAATGTGCCGACCAGCTGGCTGAGGTCTTCACACCTGTATTTAACCTCTCACTGTCCCAATCTAAAGCCCCGGCATGCTTTAAGACCACCTCTATCATTCCTGTCTCCAAGAAACCAACATCCACATGTCTGAATGACTACCGACCCATAGCACTCACCCTCATTGCCATGACGTGCTTTGAAAGACTGGTTCTGGCTCACATCAAAAACATTATCCCCCCCACATTCGACCCACATCAGTTCGCCTACCATCCCAAAAGGTCTACTGAAGATGCCATTGCCACTGTCCTACACATTGCTCTGACCCACCTTGAACTTAACAACACATACATCCGGATGCTGTTTATAGATTACAGCTCTGCCTTCAACACTATCATCCCCGCCAAACTAACCACCAAACTCCTCTCCCTTGGCCTCAACCCCTCCCTCTGTAACTGGATCCTGGACTTCCTGACCAACAGACTTCAGTCTGTTAGGTTAGGTGACCACTCCTCCTCCACCCTGACCCTCAGCACAGGTGCCCCTCAAGGCTGTGTTCTGAGCCCCCTCCTTTTCTCCCTCTTCACCCACGACTGCCTGCCAACTCACCCCTCAAATGTTATAGTTAAGTTTGCAGATGACACCACAGACATTGGCCGTATCACCAACAATGACGAGACGGCCTACAGAGATGAGACTGAGCACCTCACATCATGGTGTACTACCAACAATCTTGTCCTTAATGTGCAGAAGACAAAGGAGCTGATTGTAGACTTCAGGAGATCTAGAAGCTGCAGCCACTCCCCCAGACACATCAATGGGGTGGAAGTGGAGCGTGTTTCCAGCTTTAAATTCCTTGGAGTCCACATCAGCGAGGACCTTTCGTGTACATTAAACACCCAGGCCATTGTGAAAAAGGCCCAACAAAGCCTGCATTTCCTGAGGAGGCTGAGGAGCGCCCGTCTACCCCCCAAAATTCTCACCAACTTCTACCACTGCACCATAGAGAGCATCCTGACCATCTGCATCTCAGTATGGTATGGCAACTGCACCTCAGTAGACCAGAAAGCTCTGCAGCGGATCGTCAAGGCGGCCCAGCATGTCACCGGTACCCAGCTCCCAGCCATAAAAGACATTTATCACAAACGCTGCCTTCGAAGGGGTCTGAGCATCAGCAGAGATCCCACCCACCCCAACCATGGACTGTTCTCCCCCCTGCACTCTGGGAGGCGCTACAGGAGCCTCAGAGCCCGCACTACCAGGCTCAAAAACAGCTTCTTTCCACAAGCTGTTGCCCACCTGAACCTGGCTACCCACTGAAAGTCTGTAGATATTTTTAAATATTTTGTACTCCAGCTCTTTTTTAACTTGTTTTTAGCTTTTGGACTTCATGTGTGTATATCTTATACTGTGTTTGCTGTGTTTGTCTGTGTCTGTCTAGCACTGTTTGGTGAAGCCACAGCCCTCATTTCATTTTTAACATGTGCCTGCACATTGTTTTAATGACAATAAAATTGAATTGAATTGAATTGAATTGAAATTGGAGCACCCAGAGAAAACCCACCACGAGGGGGAACAGGAAAATTCCACACAGAAGACGACCTGGGATGATGCTCCGAGGTTGGATAACCCCAGGGTTCGCACCCAGGACCTTCTTGCTGTGAGTTGACAGCGCTAACCACTGGACCATCGTGCTGCCCTTGTTGCCAAGGATAAATCTTGAAGCATCCATTTTGTGCTTGCACGCCTATTGTTGCTGTTCTTGTATGATGTAAAATGAGAGATAAATGAGAATATTCGATGAAACAGAATTCAAATTCCTAATTGATTTCCCTCCAACAAAGAAGTTACAGGTCAGCAGGCAGTTTCTTTATTGCAATGAGCTGCTGCTGAATACAATGACATTTAGAGACATTTTGATTGGAGTTATTTTTGTCAGCATAAACTACAAGACATCATTAACAATGATGTTACATCAAGATTGACTAAAGCGAGCATGACAACAACGAGGAGAGTAGAAGAGGTGTTCAACAGCTTTAAGGAGGGCATGGCACAGCTGTGAACCATCTCTCAGCTGGCCACAGTCTGTGTCTGGGTGTTGATTTCATTTTTTGCACTGTGTAGCTGGCGACAGTCTGTGTCTGGATGTTGATTTCATTTTTTGCGCTGTGTTCAAGATAGGCATAGCAAAGATGTAGTTCACAGATGCCTATAAGGATGTGCAATGCGCTTGACTTCTGTGATGGTGAGGGGGGAGGTGATAATCGCGCCTATCTGTGTACGTTATGTAAGTATATGTAGATCAATCAAGTTGCATCTTTATAGTGGTTTTCTGCATATTGGTAACTATGGGAAATTGTAGTACTCAGAAAATAAAGCATTATTGTATTGTAAGTGCACAACTGGGGCGGCATGGTGGTGCAGTGGTTAGCGCAGTCACCTCACAGCAAGAAGATCCTGGGTTCGAGCCCCGGGGTAGTCCAACCTTGGGGGTCGGCCCGGGTAATCCTCTGTGTGGAGTTTGCATGTTCTCCCCGTGTCTGCGTGGGTTTCCTCCGGGTGCTTTGGTTTCCTCTCACAGTCCAAAGACATGCAGGTCAGGTGAATCGGCCATGCTAAACTGTCCCTAAGTGTGTGTGTGTGTGTGCGTGTGCGTGTGCGTGTGTGTGTGTTGGCACTGTGATGGACTGGTGGCTTATCCAGGGTGTCTCCCCGCCTGCCGCCCAATGACTGCTGGGATAGGCTCCAGCATCCCCGCGACCCTGAGTAAGGATAAGCGGTTTGGATAATGAATGAATGAAAGAGCATAATTGAGTGTACCTTTCATTGTTGGTGTGCCCTTCTGTCCTTTCCTCCGCTGTCTGGGGGAGTTCAACAATGCTGCCTGTAAAATACAGGGATGGAGGATATAATTTCTACAGAACCACACGTAAGTACGAAGTATTTATTCAAGGGAACTAATAAAAACTGGAAGCTGCTACCTCATCTCTATCGAACTTTTGTGTTTCTACACTGAAGTAACAATTGATGGATCAAGAGGCAGCAATTTTTAATTGTTACCATTGGCCCCATTTGTATGGAGGAAATTTTCCTCCACTGTGAAAATTCATAAAGAAAATGGCATATCACGTATTTTTTACTCTACTACAAGGGATAATAAACCCATAATTAAATGTCAGAATGAAAATTAAAATAGAAAAACTAAAATAGAAACTGAAATGACAAACAGATATCATGATATGGCAATTTTAAAATTTAAAGTGTAATTTGAAAACCTGACAGAAAATAGAAAAGCTTAAATTGAAAACAGCCATGGAAAATGGAGTCCTTGCTCCTTTTCCCACATCTATTTTTTATGTTTTTCACTTTCTTTTTAAATTGCAATTTTACTAGATCGCAACTCGGCTTGATCTCACTATCACTTAGTTCTCATGACTACAATGTCATTACACACAAATGTAATTGGACAATGCAAGTACCACCAAAGTCTCTGATTTGGTGATTCAGAGCAGATCTAGAGTCTGATTTACCAAATCAAATTGCAATCTCTCTATCTTGAATGTGAGCACTGTCAGTTGGTTTCAAATATGCCTCATGCACTGAATTCACTGCTACTCTCAGTTACAAACAGTATTTTAGTGTGTGTGTGTGTGTGTGTGTGTGTGTGTGTCGGGAGGGCAAAATTAACGTACAAATGGACTTTGTTACAACTATCTTACAAAGGTCAAAATCACTGTACAAATACGAGAATTATCGCACATCTTGCAATGCTATATTGTGTCAAGGTCCATGTGTGCGTACGTGTCATCAATGAGCCTCCTCCATTTACAACTGCGACATGTATCTGACTCAGTCTGACAGTGTCCAAGTCAATGATACCTGTTGTGTTCAACCAGGTGGACAAAGACCACACCTTTCTGTCACACCACCTTAAAGTTAGTTTCACTGTGGGATTAATCCAGTGGTGGAAAGTAACTAAATACATTTACTCAACTAATTAAGTACAATTTTGAAGTACTTGTACTTTACTTGAGTATTTCCATTTTCTGCTACTTTATATACTTTTACTCCACTACATTTTGGAGGCAAATGTTGTACTTTTTACTCCACTTAATTTATTTGATACCTTTAATTAATTTGCAGATTGAGTTTAACAATATGAAATATAATTAAAAAAAATAGGATGTATTATTATAGCTTAAGATAAAATAGGACTATATTGATTGGGGGGGGGGTCACAATCTTAAAATAATACTTACACGACACTTAAAATAAGCCCCTCCTTTACCACCTTCAACATTAACTACACATTAATGCATCAATAATTATAATACAATAAAGTAATATTTATTATTCTGAAATTGGCCATTCTGCATAATGAGTACTTTTACTTTTGGTGCTTAAGTATATTTTGATCCTAATACTTTTGTACTTTTATTAAGTCAATTTTTGTAGCGAAAATGTTAAAGGGAGGGTGCAAAATGAAAAAAAAGGCTGCTTTGTTTCTTGCAGGTCATTCTCCGGTTTCCGTTTTCTTTCAGACGTTTTCTTTTGGCATTTATACTGCTATTTTCAATTCAAGCTTTTCTATTTCCTCTTTCGGGTTTTCAACTTGATTTCACTTTTCATTTTCAAATTGCCATTTCATGATATCCATTTGTCATTTACAATATCGATATTTGTTTTGCTATTTTCTTTTTCATTTTGGCATGTTCCCTAGTAGTAGACTATAAAGTAATTTATTTACCATTTCCTCTTTTGATTTTCGCATTGGGTGATAATTTCCTCCATGTTTTTTGGGGTTTATGTGTTCAAAGAAATTGTGAGAGTAGGAGCCGTTGCGAGAAGTTGTCTATTTAATCTCAACATCACTGACTGATAAGGCCTCATTTTGCGTATTATAACTAGCCTTTGAAGAAGTCACCATTTCTGTGGCAGTAACTCGATGCATGAGCATATGGAAAAATAATAAATTCTTCATGAGATAAGAAAGTATACTCGTTCGCTGTGCACCCTTCCTACAGGCTGATACGGCTCATTTTGATCATTTTCACGGCAGGTAATTAGTCAAATAATGAATGCCCTGCAGCCTGATACATGAGTGCTAAAAGGGGCTTCATCATAATCTTCATCCGTGTTGCAGTGGATGGTGTCAATATGATAATGATCCTCTGGCTTTATAGGGTGTTTTATACCTAATACTGGTTATCAGAAATAACAGCCAAAACGATATTTTTCCACTGGCATCCTCAGCATGTTTTTGTCCTCCATTAATAGAAAGGACATTGTCAAAGGTAATTATCAGAAAAGGAAAAGCCCTTCACAGTTCCAGTACTCAACCAAAGCATATTCTATTATCACTTTTGCCAACAGATCTAGGTAGCATAAATGCAGTGATCCCTTGCATACAAGTCTGGTTTATCGTCTGATATTTTCACAAAAATATGTGGATTGCGTGTATAAACAGATTTATAAACAGTTGCTTGCGGACCGGTGGCTCAGTAACATTAGAGCATCACAATGCACAAACATTATAAAGTGAGGGTACATGTTGTGTCAGTCCATTATACAGTTTATATGAAGATTATAGTTAAAGCTAGACATCTTGTATTTCATAAAGGGAGTCAGAATGTGATCTGGCTCATTATATTCATCGAATATCAGCCTTGGAGGCTGACTAATAAGGTTAAGCCTTTCACGCTTTAACTACAACCTACATACAATCTGATTAGTGGTCTAAAGGGGTAAACCATTTGTCTTGTCTACCCTTTTACCTAGCTGGTTATAGTTAATACAGCCTCTGAGCCAGATAAGAAAGCATAATACTATTACTGTGTATGCTGGTTCACTATGCACCCTCCTTCCAGGCTGACTGCAGCTGGATTGCTGATCCAGCATCCGCTTCAGAATCATTCATTCGCCGACTTATTCATAGAACTGCTGCGTGTGTGTAGAGGGAGAATCCAAATCGTTGTAAGGTTAAGGATCAGGTGCAAGTACGTGTACGCATGTGTGAGTTTTCAAATGGGCAGTGTTGGGTCAGGTGTAGTAAAAATCCATATACTTGTAGGTCACGGAGTCAAGATTGACTATTAGCAATAAAAAAAAAATTACCTTGTACAGTTGGTTTGGGAGACGGTCTTCGTCTATTTCTGTGAAAAGATGGAGAAGTTTGTGAAATATTTGGCTGGGTTGTAAACCAGTAATGATCACGGATTCATAGCACATTAAGTTTCAACTTGCTGTTGAGCAAATTAAAACTGAGACTGATGCAAAGAAACACACACATGAAACACAAAAGCAGAGGTTATGATTTGGACTATCCTACAATCAATCAATCAATCAAATAAACAAACAATATCAACTATGTTGTTGCATTTTTTAAAAATATCCTTACTATTTACAGATACAGTTTACCTTCACAACCATAATGTGTGCATGATGCTCATATAATTCAAGTGGAAAAAAAGAGATCCCTTATCATTTGTAGCCAACATGAGTAACATCACTAAATGTTCGAGGTGTAAGAGTTGAATCTTTTTTTTTAGAATCACTCGATTAAGTGTACAGCAAAACCATTAACTGTAATCAATAGCAAGTGCATAAATCTAAATCTAACTCAACACTTCCAGTCATGGAACTTTTTTCTAGGACACAACCTTGTTGCTTGGCAACCTATGTCTCCCTAGGCACTACGCAGGCACTCTGTGTGTGTGTGTGTGTGTGTGTGTGTGTGCGTGTGCGTGCGTGTGCGTGCGTGTGTGCGTTATTCCAGTTTAAAAGTATTCACAAGACTGCTCAAAATGCCAGTGATGCTCTTGTTTCAATTTCATCATCCTCTCTCTGTGCCAAATACAAACCCAGTGGGGTTGAAAGTGCGCAAAAGAAAGCATCAGTTTTAATTTCAAGAAGGTTATACCTTTTGTGTTCCTCACGTTGCGATGATGCTGAAAACCCAAATCTTATTTTCAGCACCTCGCAGGAGTTTGGGGTACAGTACTACACAACAATCAATGATCTTGTTTGAAATCAAAGGAAATAGGCCAGTATTGTGGATGTACTCAAAGACAGGGTGTGTATGTGTGTGTGGGGGGGTGGTAAACAGCTCAAAGTAGGTTATATGTTGGATTTATCCATTTGATGGACTGTTGTGGTCTGTCAACGAGCTGCACCTGGAGATTCACACCACAAGAAATTTCAAATATACTGACATGGTAAAGCAAACCTCGCAGTGATATGAAAGCCAGCTACCAGGAAAAGCGACCTTTTTTGAGTGCTAAAAAAGCACACTTTCTGTGGTGATTTCTGACATCACAATTATAAAACTTCATCATAATCTCCAGTTTGCTGAGATCCACCTTGCTGTCAGAACATAAACTGAATGGCTGCGGGAGGAACTACCTTCATTGACTCAGTTACATCATAGCCAAAGGTAACCTCAATTCAGTGATTTCAGTGACGATTAACACGCATGTTTGGGAACTCCATATGATCAAGGTTTGAAATCTGAAATAGCACGTTCTCAAATTGTCATCTTTATGGTGTAACATCAAACCATCTTTGCAGAACTTGCAAAGTATTTGTTCAAGCTCAAACTGGAAGTCTATCGCTGGATTTTGACAAAAATAAAAAACTAACTTTAAATCTAATTTTCGGACATCCAGGTAGCATAGCGGTCTATTCCGTTGCCTACCAACACGGGGATTGCCGGTTTGAATCCCCATGCTACCTCCGGCTTGGTCAGGCGTCCACGTCTGCGGGTGGGAAGCCGGATGTGGGTATGTGTCCTGGCCGCTGTACTAGCGCCTCCTCTGGTAGGTTGGGGCACCTGTTCAGGGGGAAGGGGGAACTGGGGGGAATAGTGTGATCCTCCCATGCGCTACGTCCCCCTGGTGAAACTCCTCACTGTCAGGTGAAAAGGAGCGGCTGGCGACTCCACATGTATCGGAGGAGGTATGTGCTAGTCTGCAGCCCTCCCCGGCTCAGCAGAGGAGGTGGAGCAGTGATCGGGACGGCTCGGAGAGTGGGGTGATTGGCCGGATACAACAGGGGAGAAAAAGGGGAGGGGGGAATCTAACTTGCAAATATGTACCATCCTGAAGACAATTCAGTTTTTGTTTTGTCTTTTTGTGGTTATTTCTGGCAAGTCAAATCAAAATAAAATTTAAACTCAAACACTAAAACAATGTTTGAGTGACATTAATGTCAAGTTAAGACTATGAGGGGTGCATATGGGTCAAGAAACATTACATTTTAGAATTCAGATGTGGGTTTTTTTGGGGGGGGGGGTTGTGTGCAAATGTCTGGCCCATCTGCTCTCCCAGGGTCAGAGTGTGGACTAATACAAATGTCTTTTCCACAGAGACGAGTCGATGAACGCTGCTCCCAGATGTCCGTCTAACATGAGGCCGAATGAATACAGATAGCCTCTGATGATCAGCTCGACTCAGCTGAGCTGTTCTGATTAAGATGTCTGCTGTCGCAACAGTCATAGCATTATTTTTGTTATAACAAAACAGACAAATGGGCTCCAACTCCACTGTATCTATTATCTTTGTTTCCACCACAGCTGTCTACTGTTGCTAGGCAGAGGGCAACATGAGGAGGGGAAAACAAAGATGCCAAAAAAAAATCTTTATGCCTATAATCAAAGAAAAAGAAAATTTATTTCCCAATCTCCCCGTTATTTCATTCAAACACAGTGGAAATTATTGGCTAATAATACAGACATGTTTTTGAGAGAAAAAAACAAAACAAAACATCCATCCATCCATTATCCAAACCGCTTATCTATCCTACAAGTAAAAGTTGACAAGGAGAAAGTACACTAAATGTATTGTTATCGTACTACTTTTACCCAACAGTAAAAATGTGTTACAATGTTAGTTAAAATCAAGCTTATAAGTTGTTTAATACCATGAATTATGTTATTTTAGAGAAAAGAAAAAAAGAAGGAAACAAGACTGGGCTGTAAATTATCCAGAAAATGGGAAGAGAAATTGATAAAACCGCCAGAGTCAAGTCAAGTCAATTTTATTTGTATAGCCCAATGTCACAAATTAGAAATTTGCCTCAGTGGGCTTTACAGCAACAAAACATCCTGTCCTTAGACCTTTGCATTGGATAAGGAACAACTCCCTTAAAAAAAAAAAGCCTTTAACAGGGAGGAAAAAAATAGGAAGAAATCTCAGGGAGAGCAACAAAGGACGGATCTCTCTCCCAAGATGGACAACGTGCAATGGATGTTGTGTTTACACAATTTACAGAACATTGAAAGATGATAACAGAATTATAATGGAATTATAAAATGTAGTGGAAAAATTCAACAAGTTTTCCATTACCATCTTCCTTCAATTTTACAGAGGAAAAGAAACCTTGAGTTACACTTATGTACCAAATCAAAAGCGCTGAATAACATGGTCTTTTCTTTCATTTTTACATTTTCTTCCACCTGATTTAGACACTACCCTCTTCCAAGTATGTCAATCAATGCAACTTCTCGACTTGAAGATGCTCCTGTCTGAAGAAGTTGCCGACAGGCTGAATGCTTCTAGAGATCCATTTAGCAAGCTAAAGGACTATGTATTGTATTCTAATAGCAAAACCCCATGGTTTAGGAGATCCTTTGTGAGGCTAAAATCATTTTAAATGACTTATGACGACTTGTCATTAGTTTAAACACGATCCACCATTTAGACCACTTTACAGTCTAAAGCATAAATATCAGTAGGCTTCAACTCACTCTCAATGCAATGTTAAATGTGAGTACTAGTTACTCTGTTATCACCTCAGTGTTTGCAGGCTTTGTGTTTGCACATTTTTGCCCTTTATATAATCCCGTTTTGTCTAGTTTTATGTTTATCTCGGTTTATTCTCATATATTTCTTCCTGCAACAGCAATTTAATTTCCCTATTATAATCCTCAAAACGTTAATCCAATCCAACCCCATCTAATCTAATCTATTCTAATCTCATTTTTGCCACAGTTTGAAAAGCATCTTCAAATGCAAATTAAAAGTGTACGTGTGCACGCATTAGCAGCTTTTTTTTAATTGTTCATTAATCCACCTTGCACTTTTGTATATTCTTTAACAAGCATAGAGTTTGGTGCATGTGATAACATAGCAGGTTCCACAGTGTGTGTCACACAACAAGCACTGCTGATGCATGCAGGGTTTAAGTGCCTCACTGAGGGTCACCTCTGTGTAGCAGGTGTGCAGTACTTTGGTAATTTGGTATGTCAGCCCTCCAGAAGCAGGAGTGGCTGTTCAATTTTTCCGGTTGAAAAACAGCTACACTGTGCAACACAGCAACTTACTCCCGGTAAAGAACAACAAAATAACGCCAAAATAACAGAGGCCATTTACCGTGACAGAGCAATCCCTGTGTCACAATGTGATTTCTCCCTCTCACTCAATCACTCTCTCTCTCTCTCTCTCTCTCTCTCTCTCTCTCTCTCTCTCTCTCTCTCTCTCTCTCTCTCTCTCTCTCTTTCCATTGTGTCCATCGCTTTGTCTGTCTATCAAAAAGAGATTTGTTATTTTAGACATTTGGGTCAGTTTTCACGTGGCATTAATATGCAACCTGTCTCTGGGTTTCTTATCTGGATAAAGAAAAATACATGCTAACGCAAGGTGTAAATTGGTGCAGCACCCATTACAATCAGCATGTGTGATTGGATCCAATCCCAATGTGAGCCAGACCACATTTGGAGGTGGTCTGGCTCACATTGGGATTGGATCTCGGACAGGCAGCCGGGTGTAAATGTAATCCGTACAGCGTGTTTGCAGTTTAGAGAGGGAAGGGAACAACAATACCATTTGAATATAATTTTGTACTCTTGCTTAATCAGAAAAGAGAAAAAGTATATGAGCTATGCAAGAATAGACATCCGTTGCACAAGAATTCAGAATAAGCACCATGGTAGCGCCAAGCGGCTGTCAACCAACACGAATAAATCACTTTTGTCTCCATATTTCCATTCCAATAACGATATTTTATGCCACCATTTCATTTTATAACACTCAAAACATTTATTTCTAATGAAATGTAGCACTAGGGTTATACTTAAATGCGTATACAACATTAGAAATGCTGCGCATATCATGTTGTGTGATGTCATGGCTTCATGCGGCAAGGCAGAAAGCATGAAATTGCATTCCATTTAAAATCTATGAAGAGTTAAGGACACTATAAAAATGAATTTACCATAGGATATTGGGTAATGTAGGATGCTGTTGTTTCTAAAGTTTTGCATTTCCCTGGTAACACATGAGGGTTATATAAGGGCATGTCCTCCATGGCCCTGCCAGCGTTATACATTCAGATAAGTCAAGTCAAGCCAATTTTATTTGTTTAGCCCAATATCACAAATTTGCCGCAAACCTTGACTCTATATACCTGTCATGCCACACATCTGCGTGTGTGTGAAAAAAAAGATCCCAAAGAGGACACATTGTGGACAATGAGAACACATATAATATATTCCAGGTGTAACTGCATGGGTAAATAGAAAGCGCTCAAGATCAGATCGTTCATTATCCAGATAAGATATTCAGATACAGATCACATGTTAACACAGGGTGTACATGGGGTCAAGGCTTTGCAGATTACAGTTATCTCTTTCTTCATTGATCAGATACAGCCATAAAACGCTTTTCAAATCTTCTGTTACTACTTTCATGCCTGTTAATGTGGCTGTGTTTTGAGGGTGGGGGTGGGTTTGGGATTAAATCTTTTTTTTTTCCTTTTTGATACAAGTCAGCTTTCTTAGCATTGAGCCTGTAACCTGTGCATCAGGTGACTGACTGTACAGCCATGTTTTCCCTGTGATGTGTTATTGGAGCACACAGGGCAGAGTAATCTGCAGAGCATTTAATAATGCAGGGCTCTGTCTGATGTGGGGCACGCCACCACTGCATTAGAGCAGCTCTTTTCCCTCACCATCATCTCCCTATCTGTTTCCTCCCCCTCCCCCAACTCTCTGACTCATCCCCACTCTACAGTCTCTTTCCCTGTCTGTGTGTGCGTCGCTTTCTCTCTCGCGCTCTAAAATCCTTTGTCCACCTGTATCTGTCTATCCCTCCTGCTGTGTGCTTTGGTCTCTCCTTTTCTGAGTGTCTGCACCTGTCTCTTGTCTTTTTCTTTCTCACTGAAGTCACATTTTCATATGAGTGCTAAGCGACCTTGAATTTTATTTTGGAAAAGTTTTGAAAAACTAGAATGCAAATCAACTGCATTTCCAATGGCTGGTTAAAGACCACTGCAGAACCTCCCTGCATACTGTTTAATCTCTCCCTCCCCTTTTTTCTCTCCAATTGTCAATTGTACCCGTCCAATTACCCCACTGTTCCGAGCCATCCCGGTCACTGCTCCACCCCCTCTGACAATCCGGGGAGGGCTGCAGACTACCACATGCCTCCTCCAATACATGTGGAGTAGCCAGCTGCTTCTTTTCACCTGACAGTGAGGAGTTTCACCAGGGGGACGTAGCGCGCGGGAGGATCACACTATTCCCTCCAGTACTCCCCAAACAGGCACCCCAACCGACCAGCAACCAGGACACATTCCCACATCCGGCTTCCCACCCGCAGACACGGCCAATTGTGTCTGTAGGGATGCCCGACCAAGCCGGCGGTAACACAGGGATTCGAATCGGCAATCCCCTTGTTGGTAGGCAATGGAATAGACCGCTACGCTACCCAGATGCCCATTTAATCATATTTAATGTCATCGTAAAACATTCAAGAGAAAAATGAGAAGAGTTGGCTAGAATCACATGCCATTTGAGATATTCTATCATTTCCATTTGTATTTGATTCATTATCTCTTTATCATCATCTTTTTTAACTCGTGAGCATAATAACTCGATTGTTATATTTAAGTGTAAAAAACTCTTTCTCTTGCAATATTAACAAGGGTTTTCAGTGTTTTGGCGTGTGTATGTATGACTGTAAGTATGTGTGTGTGTGTGTGTGTGCATATATATATATATATATATATATATATATATATATATATATATGTGTGTGTGTGTGTGTTGTATCTTTGTCCGTCTGATTTTCTATGGCATGCCTGTCTCCATCTCCTTTATGCGGAATTACTTGTTAACTTTCAATAAATCCAGTTTATACTGTATTTCATCCTAAATCATCTTCCTGAATCTCTTCCTCACTTCACTACTACTCATCAGCAACTGTTGTTAAACACCTTCTAATTCTTCCTCTAAACTTGTCTCCTTTTCTCTCTCTCTTCTCTTTAGTCCCAAAAGATGTCTGCAACCAACTCTCTTTTTTGGTCTCCCCATCCTCTATCAATGTTTTCATGCCTTCTCCCAACTTATCATGGCTCCTGCACTGCACTCCACTCCAATTTCTTGGAGTTCTACTTAGTTTATGTTCTTTTATTCTGTCATTTTTTTCTCCAGCAACCCCTCACCACTATCTCTTTCTCTCTCTGTCGCTCTCTGATCTACCAAGCAAGGGGGATGGCTGTGGGTCCTTGATGTCCTCTCATTCAACAATTATGTATGATTCAGGCAAGCGCCATGTCTCTCAGGGTCACATTAGCCAAGACTATAACACTAACACACACACACACACACACACACACACACACACACACACACACACACACACATACACACACACACACACACTCACACAATCAAATGTACACTAACACAAGCTAAGCAGTAAAAGGTTTGTCGAAATTGCAGAAATCAACTACAACTGTGAAAACACCCCATCAAGTGCAGGATAGAGAGCAACTCAGATGTTTTGACAAGATCGGACAAAATGCTGCTAATCCCCCCCTTAAAAGACTGTGAAATGGTACAACAGCACAGGGTTCTCTCTGTCTGTAGCAGAGCAATACTCAACCCGACAATGTCACACAAAAGAAAGAAAAATAGAGTCTCTTCTTCTCACCCACTGGGAGAGAGGAAATCACTTAATGTGTTGGGGATAATTATTAATGATAACTAAAAAAAAAAACAGCCAAGGGAGAGAGCTGGCTAATATGATGGAGAGAAGGGAGGTAGATATACTGTGTGTGCAAGAGACCATGTGGAAGGGGAGTAAGGGCCAGGAGCATTGGAGGTGGGTTCAACCATGGTGCGAGTAGGAGGAGAAATGGGGTAGGTGTAATTCTGAAGGAAGAGTATGTCAAGAGTGTGTTGGAGGTGAAGAAAGTGTTGGACAGACTGATAAGTATGAAGCTGGAAATCGAAGGTGTGATGATGAATGTTATCAGTGTATATGCCCCACAAGTTGGAAGTGAGATGGAAGAGAAAGAAGAATTCTGGAGCAAGTTGGATGAAGTGGTGGAGAGTGTACACAAGGAGGAGTGTGGTGATTGGAGTGGACTTCAATGGACATGTTGGTGAAGGGAACAGGGGTGATGAGGAGGTGATGTGTAAGTATGGTGTCAAGGAGAGGAATGTGGCAGATCAGATGGTGGATTTTGCGAAAAGGATGGAAATGGCTGTGTTGAAAACATATTTCAAGAAGAGGGAGGAAAAAAGGGTGATGTATAAGACGGGAGGAAGGTGCACACAGGTGAACTATATCTTAGGCAAGGGGCACGATCTGAAAGGGATTAGAAACTACAAGGTAGTGACAGGGGAGTAGCTAGGCAGCATCAGATGGTAGTCTGTAGGATGACTTTGGAGATCAAGAAGAGGAAGAAAGTGAAGGCAAAGCCAAAGATCAAATGGTGGAAGTTGAAGAAGGAAGATTGTTTTGTGGAGTTCAGGGAAGAGTTAAGGCAGACACTGGGTGGTAGTAAACAGTTGCCGAATGGCTGGGCAACTGCTGCAGAAATAGTGAGGGAGACAGCTAGAAAGGTACTTGGTGTGTCATCTGGACAGAGGAAGGAAGACAAGGAGACTTGGAGGTGGAATGAGGAAGTACAGTAAAGTATACAGAGAAAGAAGTTGGCAAAGAAGAAGTGGGATAGTCAGAGAGATGAAGAAAGTAGACAGGAGTACAAGGAGATGCAGTGTAAAGCGAAGAGAGAGGTGGCGAAGGCAAAGGAAAAGGTGTATGGTGAGTTGTATGAGAGGTTGGACACTAAGGAAGGAGAAAAGGACTTGTACCAAAGGGATCAAGCTTGGAAGGATGTGCAGAAAGTTAGGACGACCAAGGATAGAGTTGGAAATGTGCTGACAAGCGGGGAGAGTGTGTTGAGAAGGTGGAAGGAGTATGGTGATGGGCTGATGAATGAAGAAAATGAGAGAGAGAGAGAGAGAGAGAGAGAGAGAGAGAGAGAGAGAGAGAGAGAGAGAGAGAGAGAGAGAGAGAGAGAGAGAGAGAGAGAGAGAGAGTTTGGATGATGTGGGGATAGTGAATCAGGAAGTGCGGTAGATTAGCAAGGAGGAAGTAAGGGCAGTTAAGAAGAGGATGAAGATTGGAAAGGTGGTTGGTCCAGATGACATATCTGTGGAGGCAAGGACGTGTTAAAGACAGATGGCAATGGAGTTTTTAACTAAAAACTAGTTTTTAAGTTAACCATCTTGGAAAGTGAGGGGATGCCTGGGGAGTGGAGAAGAAGCACACTGGTACCGATTTTCAAGAATAAGGGTGACGTACAGAGCTGTAGCACCTACAGCGGTACAAAATTGATCTGCCACAGCATCAAGATATGGGAGCATAGTGGAAGCTATGTGAAGAGGGGAGGTGATGATTAGCAAGCAGCAATATGGTTCCCTGCCACGAAAGAGCACTACAGTTAATAATAATCATAATAATTCTATTTATATAGCACTTTTCTAAAACAATGTTACACAGTGCTTTACAAAGAAGTAAAACCAGACAAGGCAAAAATAAGAGTAAGACCAAATAAGTAAGAGTAAAAATAAAAACAGTATAAATGAATAAAAACAAATATCAAACATTTGTAAAATTATGCTTCAGAAGTGGGATGGTGAGACCGTGAAGTCATCGGAAGCGTGTGCGCCCAGTGGCGTGAGGGAGCTGATATGCTGAAGCGTGGGGACACACTTCCCGAAAGAGGGGGGTAGTGTAACGTGCACGGATAAGTAGACACGTTAGTCCTTGCCTAACGGGTCGGACCCTTTAGTCGACTGGTTAACATTGTCGCCTGCGGTGCAAGAGATACGGGTTCGCGTTCCGGCTGCAATACATAGAACAAGCTTGTTTGTGAGTCACGCACTCATCAGGAGAGAGAGAGAGAGAGAGAAAGAGAGAGAGGTGTTCCATTAAAGTGGCAATCTTGAAGATTCTCACTGAAATAACTTATCTTTCACTGAACGAGTTGACACAAATGACAATTCAGCCTATTGGCCACTGTTGAAAAGCCTTGCATTTGCAATGATACAAAAAAATATATAAATGTGCAACAGTGGCGACGTTCCTACCAAAAATCCAAAGCATCTCACAGGTAGTGATGCTTTATCCATCACCCACCTATCATGTGTGATTGACTAGAGAGGCCAGGTGAAACAAACGTGCTGTGTTCAATTTTGTGGTGGACAAACTAGAAGAAAGCAGTTTGAAATGACTCCTGGAAAGTGTATGCCAAAACAGAATGCAACCAGAATCTGTGACATTGCTGCTTTAAGACATTGCAGGGAGGCAGTAAATTGTCACTGGAGGGAACCATAGTATGAATCAGAGGACATGATCACTCTCCAGAGGTGGGTTGTTATGTTTGATCATCTCTCCAAGGAGGAAATACACCGGGCTGTTGTTTTGTTGCTACTGCCAGAATGCACCATGAGGTTTAGTTTGGTGCAGAAGACAGTAGGAATGCTGAGTCTAAGCATGAAAATATGGGCATACGTGGAATTGTTTGGGGGTGACTTCATTCCTTGATTTCTCTAATTCAGTGGTTTCCACCTTTTTTGAGTACTGTACCCCTAAAGCATTTCAAGCCAACCTAAAGTACCCCCTACTACGCAATCAATTGTGGTGATCACCAGGGCTGTATATGTATATATAAATTATATACATTAATGTATAAAATTTATATATAAATTTACAGTATTTTTAGTCTATATATCATTAACTAATTATATCTTTTTATAAAATAATTAGACTTAATCTCCCAAATTAATGACACTTTAATCATATTCAATCATAATGTAGCAATTCGCTACAATAATTAATCTTATTACTTATAATAGCCATTGTTTATAGACTTTTAAAAAAAGTAAGGCTCAGCCTCACTAATTAATGTGACACTCAATGGGACACTTGAGCCTGTTTCTCACTCATCAGTTTTGTGAGTCTGGGGGAGATTGTTGCAACAGCTGTGACCAGGTTATTCTCTAAGTTGAGCCTGTTCCTGTGTTTAGTTTTGATGTGGGTCATGGCGGAGAATGTCACCTCACACAGGTATGTGGATCCAAAGGGCAACAGTTCATTCAGGTCATGTTTCCCCAGTTCAGGATACTCGTTCTCCACAACACACCAGAACTGTGTCAGTGGTGTGCTTGAGTACCTCATCTCTAGATATGTCCTATCTGAGGACCTATCTACAGATTTTCTTAGAGTCTGTCGGGAATGCTGCGGTTAATGTCCGTCACAAATGGATCACGCACCCAGTCCAGTTTGGAAGGCTTGTTGACAATATAAAGGAAGTAGGAGTTGAACTCATTCTTGAGCTTGGATACTTGTGTGTGTACTACTTTACTATTTTCACAATTGTAGCTCTGTCACATTCACCGGTGGCAATGTGTGTGTCCAGCTGAAAGAAACAACTTGTATCCCCATCTTCACATTTGCTCTGCCAGAGCTTGAGCTTTTCCATGAATCCACATACTTTGTCATACAAGCTAAGAACATGAGTGTCTTTACCTTGAAGAGAGATTCAGTTGGTTGAGTTTGCTGAAAATATTGGAGAGGTATCGCAGCCGAGCTACCAAGTCAGCGTCGTCGAACATAGCCACAAGGGGATGCGTGTGATCCTACAGAAATTCCCTCACTTCACTGTGTAGCTCGAACAGCCGCTGTAACGTCTTCCCTCGGGATAACCACCGGACATCGGTGTGAAGCAGTAGCTGTTCATGTTCTGACCCACCGTCTTGACAAAGTGACTGAAACAGTCTACGATTCAAAGGTCTTGACTGTATATGTTGACCAATTTTACAGCATCATTCAAAACATCGTTTAACTCTGGACTCATTCTCTTGCTAGCTAATGCTTCTCGGTGAATCGTGCAGCACATCCATGCAACATTAGGGTTTACCTTTTTGATGTGGGTGGGTGTTGTGACTTCTCTTATGTACACTATTGTAGTGTTACTATTCGTGGGTTACTAACTTAATCACTATTATATATAAGTACACGGAGACGAGGATGCGGCACAAGTCTGATCTTTACTGACGGAGACATCACACACTACTAGGCTCGACCAGTGTATTACAGAACTCAGTAGTGGTGACAGTCCAACACAACCGAGCACCGAGTGCTCGATCCAATACACCACATCCCTCTTTTCCAACTGAGATGTGGCCTACTCATCAGTTGCTTCAACAGTAGACCCTTTACCGAACCATTAACACTATGGCATTAACACTGAACAAGTCTTTTCTACTTGCATACTTCAATGATTAATACAGCATTTTTTTCAAATGACAGATGACTCTCATTAAACAACATAAACCATTTCCTTTTCACATTCTGGTGGTTAGCATGTAAACATTTTGAACATTCAGCAATCTTGCAACATTTCAGGTTAAACTCACCTTGTACTTTGTTTCACCTTCTTTTTTTCTTTTTTTTTTCTTAATAAACACTTGAATGATCACACAAAAGAACCCTGAGGTTAGTCATTGTATCTGGCAGGGCGCCTAACTGCTCTGCCGCACTTTGTGTAGCATGTGGGTGTACTGCCTGTAGTCACCGGAGGAGGGTCGTGTGGTGGCAGGTCATGTGGTGGTGAGTCGACTGGCACAGGCGCTTGTGAGGGTGAGGGTTGTACCTCTGGGTCAAAATGTTCCTCACTGTCCGTGTCTCTGAATAGGCTCGGATGCATCTTCCTCAGATGTCGCCTGTTCCTTCTTTGCATCCTCCCAGCCGGTGTCTGCACAGTGTAGGACCGTGGTTCATCTCGCTGTCGGATGACAACGGCAGGCTCCCAGCCGCGCCGCGTTTGCATGTGTACGGTGTCTCCTGGGATCAACACTGGCAGGGGCTTTGCACACTGGTCGTAACGTTGTTTTTGGCGGAACTGCAGGTTCCGGATCTTGCTGTGAATGTGCTGTGGGACTGATTGTGTCAGCACAGCACTGGAGCACGGAAGTGTGCTTCGTAGAACTCTCCCCATCAACATTTGTGCAGGTGATAAGTCCAGTCCTGTCACCGGTGTGTTCCTCAGTGACAGCAGCACCAGATGTGGGTCAGTGCCGGTCTGCATTGCCTTCTTCAGCGCATGTTTCACTGTCTTTATGGCTCTCTCAGCCATGCCATTTGAAGAGGGAAAACCTGGGCTGGAGTGTGTGAGCTTGAACTCCCATGAAGCTGCAAATGACTTCATCTCATAGCTGGCAAATGGGACATGGTCACTCACTATCTCCCTAGGAATCCCGTGTCTGGCAAACACAGACTTCATCTTCTGGATTACTGTGTATGCTGTTTTGTCAGATATGTTGAGCACTTCAGGATATTTGGTTAGGTAATCAACTAACAACAGGTATGACTGACCGTGTAGCTCGAAGATGTCAGCTCCGACTTTCATCCATGGCAGTTCTGGGACCATATGCGGCATAAGTGGCTCAGCCTGCTGTTTGGGCTGTAGCTGCTGGCATTGCACGCACTTTTCCACCATTGCCTCTATATCTCGTGCCATGCCAGGCCAGTAGAGAGACTTTCTTGCTCTGGCTTTTGTGCGCTGCACTCCTTGGTGTGCAAGATGCAGCTTCTCCAAAATCGTGCTCCTGAAGCTCTGGGGTATGATGATTTTGTCTCCGACCAAGACAATGTCATCTTCCATGCTTATAATGTCCTTTACTGCCCAGTAGGCGTGTAGTTTTCTGTCCAAACTTTTCTTTTTCATGGGCCGGCCTTTCTTGTGTTTCTCACACACAGCTTGCAGCACGCTATCTGCTGCCGTTGCTTTCTTTAATTGGCTGAGTGTTTCCTCGCTCAAGGCATCTGTGGCATCCAAGGCATACACAACTCTCTCATCACAAGGGTTTTCATCAATATGGTCACCTTCTCTGCTAGCTGTAGCGCGTGAGAGTGTGTCGGCAATGTACATGTGCTTGCCTGGTGTGTATGTTACACTCAGATCATACCTCTGCAGTTGTAAAAGCATACCTTGTAGCCGCGCAGGTGCTTTGCTCAGCGGCTTGCGCATGATGACCTCCAGAGGCTTATGATCGGACTGGACAGTTACTGGTCTGCCGTAGACATACTGGTGGAATCTCTTAGCAGCAAACACTATAGCGAGCAACTCTTTCTCTATCTGTGCGTACCTCTTTTCTGTGTCGGTGAGCGCTCGTGAGGCATAGCACACTGGGCGGTCGTCCTGCATCAGACAGGCTCCCAGTCCATCCTTTGAGGAGTCTGCTTGTAGAGTGAGAGGCTGCTTGTGATCGTAGTATCTCAGCACAGGGGCTTGTGTGAGGATGGTCTTTAGTGCCTTTAGCGCTGAGCTGTGGTGCGGGCACCATTGCCACGCTACATCCTTCTTGAGCAGCTGTCTGAGGGGTGCCGTGAGTGAGGCTTCGTTTGGTATGTATTGCGCTAGGAATTTTGTCATTCCCAGCAGACGTTGGAGACTTTGTTTGTCTTCCGGGGTTGGCATGTCGACAATCGCTTTGATCTTTGTGTCGTCAGCTCTCTGTCCTGCTGCCGTGATGACGTGTCCCATGTACTTTACAGTATCAACTTTAAACTGGATCTTGTCCCTGTTAAATTTCACATGTGCGGTCTTGGCTCTCTCCATTACTTTCTGCAGGATTTCATCGTGTTCCCGCTCTGATGACGCTGCGATGATCATGTCGTCTGCTATAATGTACACACCTGGGATATCGCCGAAGGTCTCACAGTTCTTTTGTTGAAACACTTCGCTGGCCGATTTGATCCCGAATGGGAGTCTGAGGAAGCGGAACCGGCCCCACGGCGTGTTGAAGGTGCATAGCTTAGACGACGGCTCATCTAGCTTGATCTGCCAGTATCCATCCTTTTCATCTAGGATGGAGAAGATTGATTTTCCTGTTAGCCTGCTGCGCACGTCTTCCGGTGTAGGAATGGAGTAGTGTTGACGCTTGACTGCCTCATTCAGGTTGCAAGGATCCAAACATACCCTTAGCGCACCATTTTTTTTCTTTGTGGCAACAAGACTGTTCACCCATTCTGCAGGTTCATTGACAGGAGTTATGACTTTCCTGTTCTGCAAGTCTGTGAGTGTCTCTCTTAGTGAGTCCATGATGGAGAGTGGTACGTTCCTGCACGCGTGAATCACAGGCGTGACGCTGGGGTCAATGTGTATGTGATGAACTCCAGGAAATTCGCCTAATCCTGTGAAGACCTCCGCATACCTCTGCAGCAGCCCCTGTTTGGTGGCCGGAGGTTTTGCTGGTTGTGGGGACTCCACTGCAAGCGCCTCGACTCTTCTCACCAGCTGCAGCTCTTCACATGCATCTCCACCCAGGATTGGCTTGTCAGCTCGGCTAGACACATGGAAGTCCAATATAGCCGTATGCTTAGATGTGCGGCAATCTAGAGATGCAACACCATCTGAGGGTAGTCGTGCACCACCAAAAGCAATCAGCACAGTCTTTGTGGGCCGTAACTGAACGGGACCTGGTAGCTGCCGGGATATGCGCATAGGAAGCACATTTGCATCGGCGCCTGTGTCCAACCTGAAGTTAATTGCTACGCCTCTGACCGTGGCTATTTCACGCCATACAGTGCCTTTAGCTTGGTGGGCTGCTTTGTTTTTGTATTTTCCAATCATGCCTATATATAAGGAATCAATTTCACTTTCTAGATTATGCACTGTCTTTGTCTTGTAATTGCCGCTTTTTTCAGTGCTTGATTTACACACCTTGGAAAAATGATTGTTCTTACCACATTTGTGGCACACTGCACCATAAGCTGGGCATTGACGGGGCTCATGTTTATTTCCACACTTGTGGCAGAGAGTTGTTGCTACATGCCTCTTGCTGCTCGTTTTGTTCTTGTTCCTGCTGCCCGTGCGCGTTTGCCCTGTTGCTTTCTTTAATGCCTCCACTGAGGCGTCTGGGACAACATGTGACGTCTGCATCGCTTGTATTTGTGACTTAGCGAGCTTGGCTGATCTACATATCTCTACGGCCCTGCGCAAAGTAAGCTCATTATCACGTAACAGTCTTTCTTTCAAACGGGCATCATTTATGCTGAACACTAATTTATCCCTTATCATGTCATCTTCATGTCTGCCAAACTCACAGTCTTTGCTCTTCTGGCGCAGCTCTGTGATGAATCTGTCCACCGATATTCCTGCTGACATCGTGTGCGACCAGAATTGATGGCGTTCGAACACGACGTTCTTCCGAGGGCTGCAGTAGTCCTTGAAGGCTTTCAGAATGTCCTCCATCGATTCGTCGTCTCCTTCTGGGATGACGGTGAGTGTGTTATACACTTCCAGCGCCTCCTCGCCGATGGTGTGAAGCAGAAGGGCTATTTTAACCGTCTCTTCCTTATCCAACGCACCTGAAGCGGTCATGTCCAGCTGGAAACGCTGCTCCCATCTTCTTCAGTTTTCTGCGACATTCCCGGTAAGTATCAGCAGTGGTGGCGGCTTGAACTGTTCCATATTTGTGCGCAGGCTAGCATGTGTTAGCTAGCTGCCTCAGCTACCAGCGAACTCGTTGAAGTACCGCCCTCGAATTATACCGTAACTCCGTCTTCTGACACCATGTTGTGACTTCTCTTATGTACACTATTGTAGTGTTACTATTCGTGGGTTACTAACCTAATCACTATTATATATAAGTACACGGAGACGAGGATGCGGCACAAGTCTGATCTTTACTGACGGAGACATCACACACTACTAGGCTCGACCAGTGTATTACAGAACTCAGTAGTGGTGACAGTCCAACACAATCGAGCACCGAGTGCTCGATCCAATACACCACAGTGGGCAACTAAACCATTCACTCTGCCGGTTATCGCCGCAGCGCCGTCCGTGCACACATGAGAGCAGAATTTCCAATCCAGCTTGTGTTGAGAGAAAAAAAATGTCAATAACGATAAAAACTTCCTGTCCGGTAGCTCTCCCCGCGAGTTTCTTGCAAAACAGAATGTGCTCGTTCAAGTGTCTTTGTAACTCAGAAACATAATTAACTGCGCTTCCCCACTAACATCCGTTGATTCATCCAACTGCAAAGCGAACCTACATGGCTTTCAATTTCTCCACCACGTGGTCAATAATGTCAATTCCCATGTCGTCGATCCGATGGCACACAGTTTTGCTGTATACTCCTATTTGTACTTGAGTATAACTTCAAATAACGAGGCAGGAGACGGATGAGTATTTTATGTGGTCAGGCGCATTCTTGTCGAAACCCCGGAATCCGCATAACCATAACACACAAGATCCGCAAGGGACGCGTGACGGTATCTCAGAAGGGACAAACCTAAATGGCCAGTACGTAACATATCCCTCCCCCAGTACTTTTGATGTTCTCTTAATAAAAGTAAAAATGTACCTTTATAGTTACTTTTAACAAATTAACATGCGTTAATTACCTAAAACAAACTTGACAACGGCACTTTCTTCAGGACATCAGCTGCTTTCTTGTCGATCATTGTTTCTGCGAGAATGACAGCAGCAGGCAAGATTAGCTTTTCGGCTATGGTAAATGGCTTTTTTTGATTTGGCCACGGGTGGCGACACAGCTCATATGATGCCTCCAAATCCTTGGCTGAGATCGATGTCGCTTTCTTTCGTTTATCTTGGCTTCTCTTAAATCCAACCAGCTTTTGGTGGAAAAACTCGGCGGGTTTGCCCACACAGGAGAGGTGCGGTTTCATGCTATTATTCGAAAGCACGTCGCCACAGAGGAAACACATCGGCTGCGGCGGCTCTGTGGTTGTGGCAGTAAATCCAGAGAGCACAAACTGACGATGCTTTACCTTCTCCGTTTTATTTTTCCTTCTGAACGGGTTCCCCCGATTCAGGAGTATCAGCTGTGCTGTTGTTGCTGGATGAACCCGCTCGACTCAGCCATTTATCCATAACGTGAACTGAAACGTTGAAAGAGGCTTGATATTTTGCTAGCTAGCAAGAAAAAAAGCGCGCCAATATGTGCTCGTGAGCGGAGTGACGACTGACAAAGTCCGGTGGGAAACTCGCGCATTACAAAAAAGTATAGCAGCCAATAACAATATAGCCTGCATGTTAGAAGACTAGACGAATACTTTATGTCTATCTCTGCGCAGATGAAGTGGATTATTAAACCGTTATAAAGAATCGTACTGACTACCGAACTTCTGCTGGAGGGGAAAAAATGCAGCCTTCCTTTATTCGGTCGTTTTGGGAGAAGAAAATGAACGGCGTCTCAGTGACGTAATCAATCCGCGCATGCAAGCGCAACACCGCCCACTTGTGGACAAAGTCGTAAACAAAATAATAGTACACAGTAACACATAGTCATACAAATACACTGGTGTCATATCTCAACACTCCCACTTATGAATCATGAGCTTACTGTATACCTTTTCATATTCATAGAACAAAAAAAACTTGGTATAACCCATACCACTCACATTTCACGCACCAAACATTGCCTTAGCAAATGTCTTCAGTTTTACCTTGGATGTGGGCTTCGTCATTACATCCATCTGGTGTAAAATCAAGTCATATTGAGCCGCCTTCTGTAGAAGCACTCGAACACTTGTTAGGTTGGCTGTCGGCGAAAATGTCTCCCCATAATCCACCCCAGCTCTCTGGCTATATCCCTTTGCTACAAATCTAGCCTTGTACTTGTCGTGTCCATCTATATCTGTCTTTATCGCATACACCCACCTTCCTCCCACTGTTTTCTTGCCATCTGGCAATTTCGTAAGGGTGAATGTTTTGTTGTCTCTTAGAGACTCCATTTCCTCGTCCATTGCCCTGGACTACTTTTCTGATTCTGGCGATTCCATGGCCTCTTTAAAGGTCAGAGGGACACCGCACACTGCCCTGTATGCATAATCTATAGTAGTGAGTGAGCTGTCATCACTGTCGCCCTGACTATAGTCAATCAGGTATCTCGGAGGGTTGCGTTCCCTTTGGGGGTACCTCCCACTGGCTGAGGCTTGTGACGTCACCCTTGGGTGCTCCTCGTCATCATCCTCGGGTGCTGACTGTGTACCGTCAGTCTGTACATTTTTCTGTACTCTAGGCTGAGTTGCAGCTGTCTCAACAGACTTTCTCTCTCTTACCCAGTCTTCTGGGTGCAGACCTGGTGTCTGAGTCTCATTTTCACTAGTTGCCTTGTGTACAAACTTAACTAGTCTGTGTTTCTGTACTTTCTCTTGGTCAGGGTAGTAGACTAGGTAGGCCGGGCTGTTCTTGTCATGTCCTACAAAACGCCCCCTCTCACATCTAGAATCTAACTTTCCCTTGTCCTGCTGGTAAGCATAGCATTCTGTCCTGAACTTTTGCATTCTAGCCATGTTGCACTTTTTTCCTGTCATTGCCGTGTATGGCGTAGTGCCTGTGTGCTTGTTGAAGCATCTGTTTCTGGTGTGGGCTGCCTCCTGTACAGCATAATGCCAGAGGCTCTTTGGTAGGCCACTATCTATTAGCATACACCTTGCCATCTCGAATAGTGTGCGTCCTTCTCTCTCTGCAACGCCATTTTGATGGGGAGAGTATGGGCAGGACGTCTCATGTCTTATTTTGTTCTGTCTCAACAGGGTTTGAAACTCCTTGCCTGTAAACTCAGTTCCATTATCTGACCTTATGCATTTCACTGTCCCATAGGGAGCTACATCTGCCAGAAATTTCTTGGTCGCTTGCACTGTGTCACTCTTTGTTTTTAAGAAATAAACACACACAGCCCCTGTGCACACATCTGTAAATGATTGCATGTACCTGAAACCATTAATGGACTCGTTTGCCACAGGACCGGCTAAATCAGTGTTTACCAACTCCAGTGGTGTCTTGGCTTTGTCTGTAGATTTCCTGTTCCTGTTTTGGGTAAACTTCCCTTCTATGCATACTGCACACTCTTTGTCAGGTTTACACACTTTACCCTTTATATGCATACCATCAGTGATACCCTGTAGCTTTATGATATCGTCATAGTTGCAGTGGCCCATTATCTCATGCCAAGTTTCTATATCATGGCTCACATGGCACTTTTCAACAACACATTCAGTTTGCAAATAGTACATTTTCCCCTGTACAAAAATGTCAAACCTGGTACCATCCGGTGACATCAGGGCATCTCTGCCCTCTTCGAAGAACACACTGGCTCCGTGTGCTGTCGCAGACTTCACAGAGAAGAGCTCTTGGGGGTACGATGGAATATATAGTGCGTTCCGCAGTGTCACTCTACACCGTCGCCCCTCACTGTCGAGCAGACATACCGTAGCATCTCCCCTGCCCTGCACCACACGAAAGGTGCGCTTACCGTCCGCCAGCTCCATGCAGTGTTTCTCTGGCTCGAACGAGCTGTCAAAGCTCTTGAACTTCTTCTTATCATTGACTATGTGGGAAGAAGTCCCACAGTCCACAATCAATCCTGGTTTGAAATGTTGCCGTCGTCCTGGTCCTGCTGAGCTGGTCTCTCCAGCCTGCACTCTGAAGATGTAGTTCTCTTCTTCCGCAGTATTCCCCGGTCCCTGACCTTGACCTGCTCCGTGACCACCACCGCCGCCGCCACCTTGCTCGCGTGCACACCTGGCTCCATCAGCGCGGTCCTTCTTCTTGCACACTTTGTCCGTGTGACCCTTGACCCGGCAGAAGCTGCACCACACGCTGCGTGAACAGTCCGATTTCCGATGGCCTTTGTCACCGCATCGCCAGCACACCGTTTGTTCATCATCTCCCTCACAGCGTTTCACTGGCTTTTTCTTAGGCGCTGCGTGGGCCTTCATCACCCTCTCGGACGTCTCGTCCGATGCTGTAGCATTCGCTACATCTTCAGCCGCCTCAAAGTTTCTCAATTTGGCCTTAAATTGTCCCAATGTCAACTCACTGTCGCCATGTGTCACCATTAGAGTGAATGGCTTATATCTCTCGGGTAACCCCCTCATCACCATGGCCATCATTAGTCCCTCACTCGGTGCTTCTCCCGCCCCTTTGAGAGCCGTAATGATTTGTTCAGCTCGGATAATGTATTCGGTTATCGTCTCATAATTATCAGCTTCTTTAGCCCAGTCAATGTTACATACAAAGTGACAATCCGGGGTCTGCCCTTACCAATGTAATGTTCCCGCAACACCCGTAGACTCTCTCTACCTTTGTTCTTCGTTTCTCTGAAGATCAATCCCAAGCTTGTGTTGTCCAATAAAGGCGAAAATGCGCAGTAGGCGTCCGCGTTCCGCTCCTCGTCTCGGCCTGCTCTTCCGCTGTCAAAGGTCCCACGGGCTCGGTAAGAATGGTGGTTTTCAGCCCCACACCATGCATGCAACAGAGCATTCGCTCTTCCCACAGTTCATACTCATCGGCCTGTCCGTTGAATGTGGGCCGCCTGCTCTTCTTCCGCTCCATCTCCCTAGGTAGCGTTAGCTTAGCTTAGCGTTCCGTTAGCTTCCCGATAGTCTCTCTCGACGCTAACTAGCTTCACACTTGCTAACTTGCTACTCCGTGCTAACCTGCGCGCATCCCTCCATCCGAGGTTATCACACTTCGTGTACTTCTTTTATCAAACTACTAAATAATCCAACGTTATCTGGGCCCATAACCTGTTAGAAGACTAGACTAATACTTTATGTCTATCTCTGCGCAGATGAAGTGGATTATTAAACCGTTATAAAGAATCGTACTGACTACCGAACTTCTGCTGGAGGGAAACAATGCAGCCTTCCTTTATTCGGTCGTTTTGGGAGAAGAAGAAAATGAACAGCGTCTCAGTGACGCAATCAATCCGCGCATGCAAGCGCAACACCGCCCACTTGTGGACAAAGTCGTAAACAACATAATAGTACACAGTAACACATAGTCATACAAATACACTGGTGTCATATCTCAACACTGCAAATTATTACTTAATTTTAATTGTCCCAATTTTGGTTAAATTATTACTGATTTTACATTATTCCTTATTTGGTTACAGTTTCCTGTAGATTTTGAAAAAAAAGCTCTCTCTCATTTTCAAAATCTTTTCACGTACCCCCAGAGAACCATCCACGTACCACTAGGGGTACGTGTACCCTCGGTTGGGAAAAGCTGCTGTAATTGATTGAGCTCTTCATTTGACAATCCAGCATGTCTCTCGTTTTTTTGGTTTTAGTTTTGTGTTCTCCTTCTCATCCTCTTCTAATCATTCATCAAAACTAAGTCTGCCATATAAATCAAAATTTACAATAAAATGTTCCATTTTGTATCAATACTGTAGGCTACTGTTTTTTGCTCCAGCTCTATTCCTATAGTGGCAGTTACAATGTTGCCATGGAAATATGTATAGTTCTAATCAATGACGGAGTATTACAGTGATGAGGCATTTTTCATCTGAGCACGGCTATGTGTGCTGTCATTCTGATTTGATCATTTTCTAAATATCTAGTTGACCAATCAGATTGCTTGGTCGGAATTATCTGTTGTATAATATATGATGGTAAAGTGTATTATTTGATGAAAAAGTGTATTTACCAGGTGACGATTGATCGCTAGATGCTACCAAAGTGGCAGGTGTGGGTCTCCGTCTTCTGATCTGGAAAAAAAGAGGAGATTCGTATTAGAAGTGTCATTCCATACTGGGATATTTGAAGAAAAATATATGCTTATTCTTCTCTCAAAATGATTGTTAAAGTGGCTGTGGATGTGAAACAGCTAAGTGATTGCATGCTGAATGTATGAAGCCTTTTTGAGGTCTCTGTCGAGAACAGCGTGGTCCTAGGAAAAGCCAGGATACTGTGCGGAGCCCCCAACCTTCCAGGCCTCTGGTAGAGGACCCGAGCTTGACGAAGACACACACCACCCGAAAAAAGGTGAGAGGGAGATTTTTTTCATGCACACACACACACACACACACACACACGTATAAATATATATATATACACACATATATATACACATATGTATATGTGTGTGTGTGTGTGTGTGTGTGTGTGTGTGTGTGTGTGTGTGTGTGTGTGTGTGTGTGTGTGTGTATGTGTACATATATATAGAGAGAGGGGGGGGGGGAAAGAGAGAAAGAAAGAAAGCCACTTTAATTTGTCACTGTATTCATACAACGAAATCTGTTCTCTGCATTTAACCCATCCTATTGTATAGGAGCAGTGAGCAGCTGCAGTGCCCGGGGACCAACTCCTGTTCTTCTTTCCATTGCCTTGGTCAGGGACACAGATAGGAGTATTAACCCTAACATGCATGTCTTTTTGATGTTGGGGGGAAACCGGAGCACCCGGAGGAAACTCACACAGACATGGGGAGAACATGCAAACTCCACAAAGAAAGGACCTGGGAAGGCCTGGGGTTCAAACCCAGGACCTTCTTTCTGTGAGGCAACAGTGCTAACCACTGGGCCACTGTCCCGCCCAATATACTAAAAGGCCATGGAGGTGGGGCCTCTATTCAAAGTTATACAACAAAAACCTCCAAGTATTATTTTAGCTTATTTAAAATTTGTGTCAGTTATGATAAAGAACATTATAGTCAACTCTCACATGAAACAGTTTTGCCTTATTTTCCTTTAACATTTTACTAAAAGCACTACAATGAGCTATTAATTCTCTTTTGCCTTCAGGATTAGTTAATTACATTTTCATTTTATTGCTATGGAGCGAAGACAAAAAAATAAAAATCCCACAGTGTTACACTTACGTATATGTTCACACACGCGCGCGCGCGCGCGCACACACACACACACACACACACACACACACACACACACACACACACACACACACACACACACAGCCACAATAACTCACACCCCTGAGCCACAGTAGACAGTAGTGCTGACTAAAGCCAAACGTCATGAGAGTTCCTGTTGTCTGTGGATCTTTCTGAATACTGCTTATGCAATAAATAAAAAAAAGCCTGGCCTACTGTACATAGTCAGCCTGTCTGCTCCAGCCCAGCTTCTCACAGTGCAAAACATTTAAATCTACACAGCACATTGTCAGAATGGCATCTCACAATGCAAACTATTCCAATCTACACAACCTGTTATCAATATCAATGAGAAGAACAATGTTTATTTTTTCAAAGTTGCCAATTTATAGTGCTGCTAGAGGTAGTAAAGCTGGCATCTGTTCAAGAACCAAGGGTGATTGAAGGTGAAAGCTCAACCAAAAATAAATGACAACACAATACCAGAATAGTGAAAGAAAGGTCCCTGATGTCAAATGTGAGTTGTTTTCTGGTGTAAATTTAAACTTTGAACTTGCAGGAACAATCAGTTATTTAGAAAATGAATCCAGTGTAAACATTTAGGGCTATTTTTTGAAGTGTATAACACAAACTGATTGAAATAAGATTGGGATCTAAGTGGTAGCACTATTCTTTGTCACTGTGTGAGTGCATTCACAACTTGATTTAAAAAGTGAGCGGCGTGAATTGTCATGTCTCTCTCTTTATGTTGATGGTATTGGACAATAGTTGGTTGTTAGCATTGTTTCCTAATAGTGAGAGAGTCCTGGGTTTCATCCCAGCCTTTTAGTGTGGAGTTTGTATGTTTTCCCTCTGTTTCTGTGTGTTTCCTTCCACAGTCGAAATACATGCATGGTAGGTGAATTTGAGACTTTGAATAAGGTAGGAATGGTGTCTGAGTGATTGTGCATGTGGGCCATGTGAGGGACTGGCTGGATGGATGGATGAATGATGGATGGATGGATGGATGGATGGATAGATGGATGCATGGATGGATGAACAGATGAATATAGGCAATGGATCCAACCATCCAGCCATTTTCCAAACCGCTTATCCTACACAGGGTCGCAGGGATGCTGGAGCCTATCCCAGCAGTCGCTGGGCGGCAGGTGGGGAGACACCGTGAACAGGCCGCCAGTCCATCACAGGGCCAACACACACACACACACACACACACACACACACACACACACACACACACACACACACACACACACACACACACACACACACACACACACACACACACACACACACACACACACACACACACACACACACAATCACACCCAGGGACAATTTAGTATGGCCAATTCACCTGACCTACATGTCTTTGGACTGTGGGAGGAAACTGGAGCACCTAGAGGAAGGATTGTTTTAAGGATAGATGGCTGGAGTAGTACAATAGTTATAGGCACTTACTTAAGATGCAAATGACATTAAAATATCTTGAAAGAAATGAGTAAAAGTATTATCTGCAGATTGCTGTGGAAGAGAGATCAGTTTTAACCAGCCATGGCCCTGAGGATGTGTTCATAAAGTCCTGCTTGTAGTAAGCCAAAATATGCACATAGAAATAATGAGCAAATTATTAGGAACAAGGCATAGCCGCCCAGTGGTTAGCACTGTTGCCTCATAACAAGAAGGTCTTGGGTTCGAACCCTGGGGTTGTCCAACCTTGGGGGTCATCCCAGGTCCTTTCTGTGTGGAGTTTGCGTGTTCTCCCCACGTCTGTGGTGGGTTTTCTCTGGGTGCTCTGGTTTCCCCACCATCAAAAAGACATGCATGTTAGGGTTAATACTCCTGACTGTGCCCCTGACCAAGGCAATGAAAAAAAGAACTGGAGTTGGCCCCGGGCGCTGCACGGCTGCTGGCCACTGCTTCTAGCTACACAACTAGGATGGGTTAAATACAGAGAAAGAATCGCCCCACGGGGGTTTAATTCTATGCACAGACTGTTTTACAGGCTCAAATATGGCAGACGGCACTGGCATTAGAAGAGGACATGAGGTAAATTCCATTCCTTCGGGCAGAAAGCTCACCGGGATGCCTCTGATGTGCCATGTAAAGGAACATCTGCACTTTTACAATGATGAGCAGTTTGACACCCCTTTCCCTAATCAGACATTGATGCTGCGCAGAATGAAACCAAAGCATATGGAGATTTACTCCATTGATCAAGCAGAACGAGGACTCGCCCCGTGTCCTCTTCAGCATGCCATCTGCAGTGACTGACACAAAGGACCAGGAGCCCAAGTCTCTGCTGGCCACCGTGAAGGTGAAGGATGTGCAGAGAGACAAAACAAAGGACAATGATCACTCAGGAGGAAAACATAAGCAAACAGACAGAAAGAAGAGGCCACATGAGCAAAGCAAATACTCGAGAAAAAGAGGGAGATGCTGATTGCCAAATTGTCCAGTCTGAAACCTGAACTGGCCAAAGCAGAGGAGACAAATTGCAGAAAACGAAGGTCCGTATGCCCAACATGTCGCTTATCCTACAGAGTCCAGACAAAACTGACAGTTCAGCCACCCCAAGCCAACTACAAAAGAAGAAAGGGGGAGTAGAATCAAATAAAATGGCTGAACAATCGCAAGTCTCTACAAACTGCTGAGAACCAGCAAAGATGTCTTCAAGTACTAGGCAACTGAAAGGCAAGACGGAAAATGATCTCAAAAGCAGAATCACCCCACTGGAGGCCGTGAAGGAGCAGACTAAACACACATCTGGCAGTGCCACTAAGGTGGCTGCAAAGTCGGTGAAGGAAACCAAGATGACGCCACTGAAACAGCGTCCAGAATCAAGTTCCTCCTCAAATTCTGTAATGGTTACAAAAAGGAGAAAACCTCCCGCTAAAAGCTCGAAGACCACAGCTTTACTGGAGAACACTCCCAAGCACACTCCAAACAGTGTGAACAGTGCAGCGGCAGAGTCCGAGTCATGACAGCCAGCTCACACGTATAGCAGAAAGAAAGCCATGGCCACCACCCACAAAGACAACACAGACACAGGAGAGCTGGTGCTAAGTATTGGACTGAGAAGATCAAAGAGAATATCCAATATGAAGCGATGAGTTCCGTGTTTTCAACCTCTTCCTATGTCTGTTGCCTGACATTTATAATTCTATGTTATGTTGTTAGTTATCCTGCTCAGGGTCACAGGGATGTGAGAGCCTATCCCAGCAGGATGGGTGGTTTGGATAATGGATGGAATGGATATTATGAGTTATCCATCCATCCATCCATTATCCAAGCCACTTATCCTGCTCAGGGTCACGGAGATGCTGGAGTCTATCCCAGCATTGGGATAGTCATTGGGCAGCAAGTGGTGAGACACCTTGGAAATGCCGTCAGTCCATCACAGGGCCTCACTGGGTGGCAGGTGGGGAGACACCCTGGATAGGCTGCCAGTACATCACAGGGCCTTTTCTAACTTTATTTAGGGTGCTTATCTTTATCTTTGAAGTCTTTAAAGTGATCTCGCTCCTTTGAAACCCGTCTGTTTCCTTTACCAACTCTGCCCCCTGGTTTACACCTGTACTATGCTAATTTAAAGCAAAAGACTGTTGCCTGGAATGCCTTTACAACTGGCCTTGTTGTTCATAAAGACATGTATGACGACCACATACTTCTTTATAAGGAGGCTCTGTCCACAGCTAAATCATCTTACTATGCAAATGTAATTAGATCAGGCAAAGGGAACACTAAAGCCCTGTTTTCCATGGTAAACAATATTTTACAGCCACTGGACACTCTTGCACCTCACCTGTATTCAATTGCTCAATGTAACACCTTCCTGACCTTTTTTAATGCCAAAATTGAAAATATTCATCAGCAATTGACCTGGTCAAACAATACTGCATACAGTTCATCTTATTCACCCTTCTATGTTCCCCTCTTCTTCACTATCTAGTTTTAAACTCCCAACTTTTGCTGAAATATCTGGTCTTATTCGCAAATCCAAATCATCTACTTGTCAGCTACACCTATTAATCCTCTTTAATAACTGATATCATACAGTCCTCCCTTATCTCTGATCTTGTTCCCTCATCTCTCAAAACAGCTGCAATAACTCCAATACTCAAGAAACCTGGTGCAGACCCCAACAATTTGAATAATTTTCGCCCAATCTCAAATTTATAATTTCTTTCTAAAACACTTGAAAGAACAGTCACATCTCAGGTACATGCTCACTTGATGCACAACAATCTGTTTGAACAATTCCAGTCTGGTTTTTGCTCCACGCACAGTACAGAAACAGCCTTGGTGAAAATCACTAATGATCTGTTGTTGGCAGCTGACTCTGGGCTCTTAACCATACTTGTCCTTATTTATCTGAGTGCAGCTTTTGCTACCATCTCGTGTAACATCCTTCTAGAGAGATTAGCGTCCATTGGAATAACTGGCACCCCCCTTGACTGGTTTAGATAATATCTCTTTGGCCACAATCAGTTTGTCCAACTTGAAAATTTGAGATCACAGTCCTTTCCTGTTACTACCGGTGTTCCCCAGGGCTCTGTATTGGGACCCCCTCCTATTTATTATTTACCTACTACCTCTTGGCCACATTTTCAGGAAATCTGGCATTCAATTTCATTGCTAAGCAGATAACACCCAGCTTTATCTATCCACCAAGCCTACCTCCGCTCTTCTACCCAATTCCCTTTCTGACTGCTTACTAGAATTTAAATCCTGGTTTTCATACCACTTCCTCAAACTTAATAGTGATAAAACCAAGGTCCTCCTAGTAGGTACTAAATCTACTTTGGCTAAACCTGATAATTTTTCTCTGACTATAGACAATTCTATAGTTCCTCCATTGCTTCGGGTTAAGAGTCTAGGTGTCATCTTGGACAGCAAATTATCTTTTGAAGCTCACATCGACAATGTTACTCAGTCTGCATACGTACACCTATGCAATATTAATCGTCTTGGCCTGTCACTTACACCTAATAGCACTGCCATATTCATTCATACCCTGGTTACATTCCATATTGACTACTGCAATTCTATCCTCTTTGGTCTTCCCCTCAAGTGTCTTCTTAAAATTCAATTGGTCCAGAATTCAGCTGCCCGTATCATTACCAGAACTCCTTCCATAGATCATATCACTCTTGTTCTTCAGTAACTCTATTGGCACCCTGTTAAATACTGTATTGACTTCAAGATCCTGATTCTCACCTTTAAGGCCTTGAATAACTTATATCCTTCATATCTTTCTGAACTCCTCCATATCCACACGCCCTCCCACATTCTCAGATCCTAGATACAGAAAATCAATGGCGTAAAGAATACCCTAATCTACCATAATTTTGTTTAAATGTACCCTACTCTATCCCCATTGGTTAGTTCGAATGTACCAATGTTCCAACCATAGATTGGCCCATCCCACTACCCTGAAATTGAACACTGCACATAGAACATAGGCAAGCGGTATAAATAACGACATTTACTGTAATCATTTAGGCAAATGATGGATGTACTGAGCACGAAACAAGCTTGTTCTGTCATTTAACAACTTTGAGCTATTATATATATATATACATACATACATATATACATACATATACATACATACACACACACACACATATATATATATATATATATATATATATATATATATATATATATATATATATATATATATATATATATATATATATGTTAATTACTAATAAGACACGTTAGCCCCTAGCTAACGGGTCTGACCCTTTAGTCGAGCGGTTGGTGATGTCGCCTTGTGGTGCAGTACAACCCGTATCAAATCCCGCACCGGGCAAGAAAATAACCGGATACATATATATATATAGTTTATATATGTGATTTATATAATAGATTATATATATATATATATATATATATATATATACATACACATATACGTATATATACACTACCGTTCAAAAGTTTGGGATCACCCAAACAATTTTGTGTTTTCCATGAAAAGTCACACTTATTCACCACCATATGTTGTGAAATGAATAGAAAATAGAGTCAAGACATTGACAAGGTTAGAAATAATGATTTGTATTTGAAATAAGATTTTTTTTACATCAAACTTTGCTTTCGTCAAAGAATCCTCCATTTGCAGCAATTACAGCATTGCAGACCTTTGGCATTCTAGCTGTTAATTTGTTGAGGTAATCTGGAGAAATTGCACCCCACGCTTCCAGAAGCAGCTCCCACAAGTAAGATTGGTTGGATGGGCACTTCTTTGAGCAGATTGAGTTTCTGGAGCATCACATTTGTGGGGTCAATTAAACGCTCAAAATGGCCAGAAAAAGAGAACTTTCATCTGAAACTCGACAGTCTATTCTTGTTCTTAGAAATGAAGGCTATTCCATGCGAGAAATTGCTAAGAAATTGAAGATTTCCTACACCGGTGTGTACTACTCCCTTCAGAGGACAGCACAAACAGGCTCTAACCAGAGTAGAAAAAGAAGTGGGAGGCCGCGTTGCACAACTGAGCAAGAAGATAAGTACATTAGAGTCTCTAGTTTGAGAAACAGACGCCTCACAGGTCCCCAACTGGCATCTTCATTAAATAGTACCTGTTAGAGCCTGTTTGTGCTGTCCTCTGAAGGGAGTAGTACACACCGGTGTAGGAAATCTTCAATTTCTTAGCAATTTCTCGCATGGAATAGCCTTCATTTCTAAGAACAAGAATAGACTGTCGAGTTTCAGATAAAAGTTCTCTTTTTCTGGCCATTTTGAGCGTTTAATTGACCCCACAAATGTGATGCTCCAGAAACT